>NC_056747.1:892106628-892234128 GCF_019279795.1 Protopterus annectens | reverse complement strand
ATCAAAAAAACTGTATTGTTGACAACACTTCATCGTGTCACAAAGAATAAAGCCTTCAGAAATCAAAATGGTGAAAACAGTAACGGCCACCATAAAACAAAGTTTTATTTAAAACAACTACAAGTACCCCGGTAGGTACGAATTTAAGCCTTCAGATGTGCAACAGCCATTTATAGAGCTGTCTTGAATGCATGCGATGAACAATTGCTTCTTAGTCACAAACCCGGCATCGTATGCGCATTCTAAAACTACAGTACTTGTCCATATAGAGAATACGTACATATAATAAACAGTAAGTAATGTCTCATAAAGTCATGTGAAACCTTCGGAACACAAGCCATGCTTTTAGTTATAGGCAAGATAGAGAGGCTCAGAGAGGGGGTGATATTAAGTGTAAAACAATGTGTAACTGGAGCCCTTTAAGTAGTCAGATAATTTAGACTTGTTTTGATGTACTGCCTGGCCTTGATAAAGTCTGATAAAGTGTTAAAAAAGCAGTATATGTCCACTTCTAGGTAAATGATAATTTGTTTTACTATATTTCCTTGTTCAGCATTATATATATATATTCTCTGGTAAGTTAGATTTTATAGTTTTAGTCAATTTCAATGTTGTATGGGGTTTTGTGCTTTATGAGGTAATGTCAGAATCAATGATGTTAAGATAAACCTGAATAAAAATGAGAAGGTATGTGGTGATTTTATACATCTCAGCTAGCGCAGTTTCAATTCACTACAAAGTAACTTATGTTTTGTCCAGCTAAAATTTTGTTTGCGAAGGTGGTCTGGTTCTGTCACCAAGCATTGATTTCTACTTGACTTATTCTTTTAAAGCAGGGTGGGCAAATCCTTTTGGATTCAGGCTACATTGAGTTCTACCATTTGACAAAGGCCGAAATATAGCATAGATGGCGTTTGTCACCATTTAGTAAAATACACATCTGGATATGAAGAAAACATAAGCCATCAACAAACACAAGCACACAATAAATCTCTGACTTCTCTGACTACATCACAATTGACAAATCAATACAAATAAATCACGTATTGAATTCCCAGTGAACAAAACTGGACTCCTAAATTGCACCATGCATAACCATTTAATGATTCAACTTGTAGCATTGGACTATCTATAATCACTTTCGCCGCCCTTTAATTGCAACAAACCTACTTTGAACCCAAAGCGGAATAAAACATAACAAACAATTTAAAGCGCATAAAATATAAAATCAGACATAAATGCACAAAACTGTATTAGGTACAGCGTAAAATAGCTTAATACCTCTTGTAAAACAAAAAAATGACACACCAGTCACCTAGTAAAGGCTGCAATAAGATTCTATCTGAAGAGAAGGACCACCATTTTACCCTCCTCGTAACATTGTAATGAGTATACACAATGGTTCTCAAAAAATGGTTTCATTCATTTTCATGGCGGGAATATTGTATGGTAACTTTAACAATGGTTTGAGGTAACACCCAGCGGGACATTCATGTCCAGTCCCTGACCACTAAACTATTCACATTCTGTGGGGTATCGAAATCAAAAGTATGTCGAATATGGAAAATGCTGCGGTGATGAGGACCATGGCCCAAGTGCCTCTGCTTCATACATTAATCCCCAGAACTCCGCTTCTTCTTAACCTACCATGAAGTGTACATTTAGGAGAGCTTAAATTAATAAGCTTAGTAAATCATTTTACAATTAGATGCGATTTTCTGTCAGTGAACTTGAAGCATCTATTATTTAATCTCCTGTATATATTTCGAAACAAAGTATGCTGCAATCTGTATATACACACACACAGCCACACACACACGCAGACACACACACACACACACAATAACACACAGAATCTGTCAGTTTTCTTTATAATTCACTTTCTTCCAATCACACACACACCTCACAACGAAGCCTGCATTCACCACTTTTTCTCCGACACACACACATACCTCTCACAATTCAAACCTAGGTCACTCTACTTTCTCCTATCACTACACATAATAATACTTACACATTACTCCCACCTTTGAAACCCTGTATCTAATTCCATCACTTTCTCTCCTATCTACACACACACACACACATTACTACACACACACACACACTTCACCTTCAAACCTGCATTCATTGATTCACTCCACTTCTCTTTCCTATCATATATAAAGACATTACATACACACACACACACACACACACACACACACACACACACTTTACCCTGAGTAGTGCTCAAGCGCCTTCTGTTCAATCCACCCCGGCGTTGCTGCTGCTGCCATTAATCCTGGGCCCAGCCCGCTTCAGGGCTCCAATTGTATCCCAGTTCGCTAACGCTTATTAAGCTCCAGCTCCATATTCCTCGCTATATCCCTGGCCCTTTGCTGCTACGAATCCGCTTCAGGGCTCATGAGTCAGCCTCTTTCATACATGTTGCATTCCCGCTTTACCGCACATTCGAACCGGCCAGCCAGCCGGAATGATGTGATGCGAACCTTTGAGCTCAATTCGGGATTATTGATTTGTGTTGACGCTATCAATGCGACGGATGACGCTGAGCCCCGACAGCCGCCAAAATTTAAAAAAATATTAAAATTCGGCTAAATTTTCTAAGTTTCATGGGTCAATCAAAACGTTGCTTAATATGTAGTCTGGTGGGCCCTGGCCAGCTTCTCTGTCGGCGCCTGCTTTAGCGTATACAGATTGTTGAGAGGCTAATAATGCTTTCTATAGGGTTTGAAGAACGCTTTGTACTACTGCCTCTTTTCACTTTGTATTATATCGTAAGGCATGTTATAATTTGAATATGCATGTAATGTAGTTTTTAAGTGTCTAATGATGTGAAACCATCGTAATGCTTATAATTTTAGGCGGTATTAGAAAGACTGGTCTATATTAGAACACTGGCGTACAGAACTTCTAATGTTCTAATATCGACACCTATAATGCTGAAAATAGCGAAAGCTGAGATGTCCAAATTCTTCCTCAGGAAGAATCTTATTGTCCCCTGTCGCTTTGCTATTTAGCGCTAGGTTGGCCAGTTACCTGGTTCAGGTAAGTGTGCTACTGTGCGGATGATGTGGTTAGGGTATAGGTGGAGTTATGGGCAGGTCAGGTGCGTGCTGCACGTGTGGACGGAGGGTTAGGTGGGATAGGTGAAGTCAAGGTTAGGTACGGTGGAGGCGTGTGTGCAATAAATGACGGACCCAAGGCTCAAGGTTGGGCTAAGTGGGTAGATAGTGGTGTATGTACAGCCTAGTGTAGGTTTAGATGTAAGATTTGGTGTGTGTGTGTGTGTGTGTGGATTACGTTTGTTTGGTGTGTGTGTGTGTGTGTGTGTGTGTGTGTGTGTGTGTGCGTGTGTGTGTGTGTGTGTTTTGAACATAATTCCTTCCTAGGGAAAAAATTTGGTGTTCTAAATTTCGCTCTTATTAGTTTCTAGTTTATTATGTCTATATTAGGAACATTTTACTTGAAACTTCATGTCTAATATAGACCGTTTAATTGCCAAATATTTTGCACCGTTCTAAAAGCTTTTATTGTTTCCACTGCATTTATGCGTACTTATTATATACCTGTTTTAACTGTATTTTCATTGCTAGATATGGTTTCATTACTCTAATTTCATGTTTACTGAATTCACTTGACTGTAAACTGCTTTCATGCCTAGAGAGTTGTATTTGTTTGTGAGTGTTCCATTCAGCTTTTTCGTGTGCATTTTTGAGGTTTCTGTGTTCTAGTTCTGTCTGTTTTGTAGTTGCTTTACCTCGAGTGTGCTTGCTCCTTGACTTGTTTAAAACTTTCATTTAGGTTGCAGCTGGTAGCTGTAGTTTGTTTTGGCGTGGTCCATCCTAAGCATTCTTTACTCACGGGTTCTCGTCTGACTCCTGGACCAACATATTTTCTAGCACTCTAAGCCCCCAATTGGCTGGCTAACCCGTATCCTAAGATGCACCGCGAAATTCCCAGATCTCGCTTGCCGGGCCGAGAGTTAGGACGTGGTCTCCGCTTCGCTGTGGTTGCACCTTCTACTTTCATAAGTATTTGCGCAGTCTGTTTCTAAAGCATTTTAATAGCTAGTTTTCATTTCTGGAAAGGTACTGTGTGAGCTTAGTTGTGGTTTTTTGTGGTATCCTCTTTGGCGAAGCTAGACCCGCTTTAAACTTAGAGGACCCAGTTCCCCTCTTGGTGTGTTTTTTGTGAAAATTAGGCTTTGTTATCGGTAGTTAGATCTCCTTTGCTGACCAAACAAACGCTTAAATTTAGAGGTTCTTTGATGTTCTTTATTTGGTTTCTTCCACCTTCCCCCGCAGTCTGTCGCTATCGGGTTGAGTGGGTATCGCACATATGTCTAAAGAACATAAACCCTCTGCTTGGGTGAATGCCGAATGTGGTTACAAATGTCCACTTCCAGATGGCATCTCATCTGTGTCCGTCTGGTGCTGTTCACTGCAAGAGTCCCGGCTGTTTTCGCCAATTTCAGCCCGGTGGTACCGCGGAAAGAAAAGGCGAGTCGAAGGGCCTGGTTAAAACTCCTTTGAGGAGTCCTAGACTCTTCTCTAGTACCTAAGTCTGCACCGCGCCGCGAAAAGATCTCCGCTCCATCTGTCTCTCGGGAGCCCCGGAGAGTTTCAAAAGTGATACTGCCTCCTTGGTTCTGATTACAAATGAGGGAGGTGTAATCCGCTGCATCGGCGCCCCCGGGGTTCCGGAGTATTATTGAACTCATTTTGCCGGGTCACCCAGTGTTTTACCTGAGTTCGGCAGGAGATCCCGATCTCCCCTATTTCCAAACCTCTAGGCTATTCGATTTGATAGGGTGGTCCAGGCCCTGCAGTCACCGCGTTGTATGGGTCTGTTCCCTGCTCCGGCCCAGTCGGCTCCTGAGCCGTCCCTATTCCAAAACATGATTCCTCCCGAAAGCACCTCTGTGTCGCCTGATGGAGTGTTCGCTACTGGGGAAAGGGATGCTCGCCTGCCCTGATACCCCTTTATAGTTTGCCGGAGCCACGTCACCCAACCATGTCTGTTCCACCTCTGCCGGGTAATTTGCTCTTCAGTCGGACCCGAGGGGATACCCGGACTCCTGGGTTCCAAGTCTCAGCTTCTGCCTGGGAACCCACTCCGGGTTGTGGTGTCAGGAGATGGTCGGTCCTTGATTCTGGGACCTGCCTCTCGAGGCCATGAGGGATGACTGGCCACACTCACTAGCTACGCATCACCCGGATCGGCCACTCCCCCACACCCTGGCTAGAGCCCCAGCCACACCCCAGTCTGTGGATGTATTGAGCCTCGCGCCCGAGGATTCCCATGAGCTGTCCCGCAACTTGAGGCCCCTCTAGGGTCTGTGCCTGAGGAGCCCCTAGAAAGAAGTTGTGCAAGAGGGAAGCACATAGACTCCCAGGATCTAGCCTCCCACTCGCCACCACCTGTAAGAGTCTGAGGTCCCCTGTCGCCTCCAGCTGCCCTTTTCTCCCACATCCTGAGATTTTGAGGCAGAGAGTAACTGGTCTTCCAAGACCTCTGAGGAGGTGAGTCTGGCCCTCAAGTCCTCTGCCTCCCAAGGATTTCCACCCTTCCGGTTGAACTCCTGATTTGATTTGTGGAAGGGTGGAGGTCTCCTGATTCTGTGGAATCGCGCCCAGACATCCATAGATAAGTTTCTTTCTGCTCCCTGGAAAGAGTTCCTGACCAAAGGCTCAGAGATGTTCGGAGGGTGGCGGCAGCAGCCACTAGCAGGAAGCCAGAGAAATATTCATCCATCCCAACGGCAGAGAGTCTAGGAGTATGGACCGGTACAGGAAGCTGTGATTTCCAGCCTCAGCGAAATCTTTACATTGGCGGGGTCGCTTTTGTAAGGCGTATTCTCGCCATTTTACTCTGTCTAGAGAGATCTCCTTAAGGAGCCAGGAGAGCACTCTGATAGGGTAATATGTCGCAGACTGTGGAATGCCCAGTTGTCTACCCTTGGTTCCATTGTCAACTTGTCCATGAGGCTCATATCCCATGCAGCCGGGTGGGGCGAGTAGGGTGTACAGTCAGGTGGCTTCCTAGAAGGCTGCAAAAGCCTGATGCTCTGTGTCATTTTATGGAGGGCTCAAGTCTCCTTCAATTGACGCTCTTTACGCGCCCCCTTCTGCCAGTGAAAGACACCCTCTTTTTTGAATCTGAGAACAGGAGGGAGGGACCCTATCTACCGTGGGGGCCCGTTTCTCTCTTTCTTCTAGGCCTTACCCCCCAAGGCTCAGAGAGGAGGGAAAAATGTGGTTCAAGAGTCAGAGGTCTTTCCCTGCCTCTCCAGAGGCAGAGGAGGAAATTATTCTGGAAGGCGCCGTCCTAGAGGCAGGAGGAGGCCCCGCCTTTCGGGAGACCCGCGATTCCTTTCCTGTTCTTTCGTTCCTGAGGCATTGCCCAACTGTGCTGTTCTGGAGCCATTCGGGGTGAATTCGTTGCATCCGGAAGCCTGGAAAGCATCACCCAGGATGCGTTGGGTGCTTGAATAGTTACCGGAGGTTACACGCATACGCTTTATCAACACCCCCTCAGGGTCAAAAGAATACGGTTGTTCCGCAGTCAACGGGATCAAAGCTTGTACTTCTAAGTTTCAAAGCTGCTAGAAAAGTCATCCAACCAAGTCCCCTCAGACCACATATCGGATCAGGGCATAAACTCTTTTGGTGCGAAGAACAGGGACCTCAGGCCCGGTCTGGATCTCAGCCAATTGAATCACTACGTTCCTGAAGTCCAAGTTCCGAATGGTCACTCTTCAATCCATTTTCCTTGCTGGAAAAAGGTATGGATGTGCTTCATCGATCTCAAGGATGCCTACTACCACATCCAAGATGGACAAGGCATCCGGGGACTCATTTACACTTCCGACTGCAGGAGCCAGTCACTTTCACTTTGTGCCTGCTCTTTGGTCTCACCACAGCCCCAAGTTATTTACCAAGTGTTTGGCAGTGGTGACGGCTCACCTGAGGCGTCGAGTTTTGGAGGTGTTTCATATCTAGACGTGACTGGCTTCTCACGCCCCCCACAGGCATCTCTCCTTATTCAAGCCAGGAGGCTGCACCACTGCCCCTTTGTCACCAACTAAGATTACATGTGGGAAAAGTCTGCCTTGCTGCCCTCACAGCATGTTACATTTTATAGGCGAGCTAGACTCTATTCAAATGTGGGCCTTTCTGCCACAAGAGAGAATAAGAGTGCTGCAATCAGATTCACGCATTGTTGCCCTCAAGAGAGTTCAGGCCAGGTTAGTTCTCTCCAGCTCCTGGGATCCATGGCTGCCACCATCATGCTGGTGCCTCTAGCCAGGTTACACATGAGGATCTACAGTGGCTTCATTGGTCCTTTCCAGAAACTTCCTCTTTCCCACTTGATACTTCTCAGATAGTTGCAAACAGGACCTCCGCTGGTGGCTATGCTCACCAATCTGGACAAAGGGAGAACGATTCCTATGTCTCCGGTGGCCACGGGCCTCCCAGATGGGGTGGGGGGCATTATCTTGGCAGGGCGGTCAAGGCACGTGGCAAGATCTGAGGTACACCGCATCAATGTTCAGAGATGAGTATTTATCGAAAATTCATTTGGTTGATACCCATTTTGTCGAAAGTAATATATGGCCTTTACCCCACTGTGTATAAATGTGTATAGAATATGTGTGTGTGTGTGTGTGTGTGTGTGTGTGTGTATATGTATGTATATATATATATATATATATATATATATATATATATATATATATATATATATAATGTGTGTATATAAAATGTATTTTCATTCGACCTTTTGTCACTTAATCAAAATGCATTTAGTGCCGTTTATTTTTTTTTTTCCCTCTGAATTATCATGAAGCCATCTCCTGTACTAAAGCTGAAACCTGGACTGTTTTTGCTGAAGAGCTGCAAGACTGTTCCCTACCAGAGTTTGTTTATTTAGTTTTCTAGTTGATTATCTTTCTCCAAATCTCTTCTTGACATCCATGCAGTATGGATGACAAGTCAGTAATTGAATTTTACCCAGATAGTTAGCTTTTATTCTCTCTCACTGGGAGAGCCCTAATCAGCTTGCCATTTAAGTGCAACCATCTTGGAATCTCCCACATTTTTTACTAACTTTTTTTTTTGTAATTAAGTATGTTAGTGTAAAATTGGTCAAAGATATTTGGGCATCTTGAAAGCAGTTAAAATGAGCAACAAATACTAAACTTTTACCCTAGCTTGCATCACAAAATTTAAGAATTTAAATAAATAATGGACTGTAATAATACCTTCTTTGGTTGTCTAAGTACTTGCCTATTTCGGGGATGTGTCTGTGGGGGAGATAGAGCTTGTCCCTGCTACTCAGTGTGTATAAGGCGGTGAAACATTCTGGACTGGGTGCTGCACATCCAAGGACTTGAAAACACCAACTCTCACTTGGCATGTATACCTACTAACAGTTTAGATAAGTTTAATTTTGCTGAAATAAATACACAGACTAATTTTTGCTTTCTAATACCAAATGTCAAAATACTGAAGTTCACAGTGATGTCTTCAAGAATCCATCATTAAACATATCCTCTAGTAGCTCTTGTTACTTTGTCATGAAATATAGTTTAAAACTAAAATAATTCATTCCTATTGCATTAAAATGCCATTGTTTCTGTTTTAGCTGTGATATTCAAAAGTGAAATCAGAATATATTTGTAATAGCACAGAATGCCTTTGTTATAGAAATGGTTAAAAAAACTTGTATAGCAAGGCATTGACATATGGATCTCTCTGCAACAGCTTTGTGACAGGTTCATAAGTACAGAGCCTTGTAACAACAAACATCAAGAGTTGCAAACACAAATTGAAGTAATCAATTTTGTAATTATGATTGCTTGCAGTCTGAGTATTTTTATATTTGAATTAGCAATTTTAAATGATTGGAAGATGTCAGCCATGAATGAACCATACCCTTACTGTATTACACATGCACATGTGCACATACACGCATCCAGGGAGTGAGACACTGGTTAGACTGTGTACAGATAACGTAGAAAATCCACTGTGGAGTACCCACACATACTGTAGTAATCTTTCATTCGTAATTACTATAGACTGACTACCTTCAGCAAGCTAGCCTGAAACAAGCCAGCACCAGAAAGCATTGAAACTTGAACCTATGATGCTGTATCTTAATGGATGTTAGATAATGCAAAGCGGTTACTATCATCTGTTTGCCTTTTGAAAATTTAGTTTAATTGTATTCTGCCTGACATTGTTGATGTTGTATACAACTTAAAATATTTTTATTGTACTTCATTTACTGGAGCTTTTCTCCCCAGGCCTTTGTCTACTCGGCAAATGTAAAATTAAATTATGACTAGGACACCAATGAAAACATCAGTTTTTGTTCTCAAAACTGATGGATTCATTTCTTGTAATCAGCTTATTAGCCACATTGTCTGGGTATGATTGGCAACCTGAACATAATCCTTACCATTTCTATATATTTCTCATTTACTTGGCTCGTGATGGACTTCTCTCATCCCTCTGAAGTAACATATCCTTGTTTTTTGCTTGGATTACTTTTTAATGTAGGCATTCTGAACTGATTATTGTCATTGTTTTAATATCTCCGCAGTAATCTGACTGTTGGCTTGCTTTAGAAATATTGTACAGTGTACAAGCTATATAAACGTAATTGTGGGTTAATTGAGCAACAGATAAGTGTATACAAATTGTATCAAACATCAAAAAAAAAAAAAAACTGTATGTGCTGGATAAATACTTCATCAAACACCACAAAGAATAAAGCCCAGCAGAAATCAAAATGGTGAAACAAAATCGGGCTATCTTCATAAAACAAAGTTTTATTTGGGCAAACAACCATAAGCACTTTCGCAGTATTTGAATTGCTTCTTCAGATGTGTAAAGTCACCATCATGCTTTATCATTTATATAGGTTATCTTAATTACGTGATACAGAAACAATTGCTTCTTAGTCACAAACCTATACTGTATACAAAGTATTCTAAAAACTATAGCATTTGTCCATATAGAGAATATGTATATATAATAAACAAAGTAAGTAATGCCCTTGCTAAACATGTGGGAGAAACCTCTTTTGAACACAAGTTTAAGTTTTTGGTTATAGGCAAGATAGAGAGAGGTTTGAGAGGGGGTGACATAAACAATGTAACTGAGTCTTTGGCGAGTCATTGGATAATTTAGACTTAGCTGATACTGGCTCAGTCTTGATAAAGTTCCGATAAGACCAATGTTAAAAGCATGTCCACTTCTTAGGTAAAATGATAATTTGTTTATTATTTCTGTTTAGCATTATATATACATATTCTCTGCACAGATTTTATAGTTTTTAGAATAATTTGTTTACAGTATAGTTTTGTGCTTTTAAGAGGTAATTGTTTCTGCATCACGTGATGTTAAGATAACCTGTATAAATGAGAAGGCATGGTGGTGATTTTATACATCTGAAGAAGCAGTTTAATTACTGCGAAAGCACTTATAGTTTTGTCCAAATAAAACTTTTGTTTTATGAAGGTAGTCTGGTTTTGTTTCACCATATTGATTTCTACTAGACTTTATTCTTTGAAGCAGGGGTGGGCAAACTTTTTGATTCGTGGGCCACATTGAGTTCTAACATTTGACAAAGGGGCCGGAACAGGAGCAGATAGATGGCATGCTTTGAAAACATCACCTCATTGGGGGAAAAATACACATCTTGGGATATGAAGAAAACATGTGCTTTAATTTCCAATGAAAATGAAGAAAAGCATTACAATAAAATCTCTGACTTCTCTGACTACATCACTGACAAATCAATACAACAAATCACTACGATGAATTCCCAGTGAACAAAACTGGACTCCCAATGACCATGAATCCATTTAACAGATTTAACTTTCAGGCAGGTGAGCTGGACTACTAGGACTCACTTTCGGTCAAGCCTTAATTGCAATACAACTACTGAAACCCAGTGAATAAAACATAACAAAAATAATTAAAAGCATAAAAATACAAATCAGACATAAATGCACAAAACTGTATTAGGTACAGCATATAAAAATAGCTTAATACCTCTGTAAAACAAAAACATTAACACCAGTCACCTAGTAAATATTGTGAAGAAGATTCATCTGGAAGAGAAGGATTCCAAGACCATTTTACCTCCGGTAACATTGCATGAGCATACACAATGGCTCCCTAAAAAAATGTTTTCATTCTATTTTTATATGAATACAGTATAGGAATTTTAACAATGGCTTCTGAGGTGCACTCCAGTGACACTATGTCCAGGTCCTCTGGACCATATCAAACTAGATCACATTCTGTGGGGCATTTTAAATCAAAAGTAATATTTAATATATGGAAAATGCTGCACAGACAAGGAGGGGACTTATATATTCAGGTGCCTGCTTACATATTAATCCCTTGTGAACTGCTTCTTCTTACCTACTTAATAGTGTACATTTAGGAGAGCTTAAATTAATAAGCTAGTAAATCATTTTACACGCAGATACATTTTCTGTCAGTGAAACTGGACATCTATTTAACTTCAGCAGGTTTTGAACAGTGATGCTGCAATCTATATATACACACACACACACACACACACACACACACACACACACACACACACACACACACACACACACACACACACACACACAGAATCTTGTCAGCTTTCATAATTCATTTTCTCTTTCCAATCGCTCACACACACACACTCTTCACAATTCAAGCCTGCATTCACTCACTTTCTCTCTCCGATCGCTCACACACACACACTCTTCACAATTCAAACCTGCATTCACTCACTTTCTCTCTCCGATCGCTCACACACACACACACACTTCACCTTTCAAACCTGCATTCACTCACTTTCTCTCTCCGATCATTCACACACACACACACACACACACACACACACACACACACACACACACTTCACCTTTCAAACCTGCATTCATTGATTCACTCACTTTCTCTTTCCTATCGCATACACACACACACACACACACACACACACACACACACACACACACACACACACACACACACACACTCTCTCTCTTACCCTGAGTAGTGCTCGGCGTCTTCTGTTCAATCCATCCTCATGTTGCTGCTGCTGCCATTAATCCTGGGCCCAGCTCCGTTTCAGGGCTCACTGTATCCCCCAGCCTGCTAACGCCATTAAGCCCAGCTCCATAAGCTCGCTATATCCCTGGCCCCTTTGCTGCTGCCATGAATCCGTTTCAGGGCTCGCTGAGTCAGCCTCTTCTGTTCCACATGTTGCATTCCCGCTGACGGTTAACTTAACCGCCAGCCAGCCGGAAATGATGATGCGAGCTCCTTGAGCTCAATTCCGACTGGCTGGTAGCCTGACGGTGCTGACGTCATCACGCACGTGATGACGTCAGCCCCGACAGCGCGAAAATTTAAAAAAAAATATTAAAATTTATTAAATTTTTTCAAGTTTGGCGGGCCGAATCAAAACGTTTAACATGTGGCCTGTGGCCCCCGGGCCGTAGTTTGCCCATGCCTGCTTTGAAGTGTATACAGATTGTTGAGAGTACATGACAGTTTTGCGAGGGTTTGGAAGAACGTCTCTTTTGTACTACTGCCTCTTTTCACTTTGCATTATATCGTAAGGCATGTTATAATTTGAATATTACATGCAATGCAGTTTTTAAGTGTCTAATGATGTGAAACCATCTGTAATGCTTATAATTGTGCTGTACAGTTAATCGGGTCTATATTAGAACATCGAAGGTACAGAACTTCTAATGTTCTAATATCGACACCTAATAAGCAAAAGCTGAAAATAGCGAAGTTTGGGATAACCAAATTCTTTCCTAGGGAAGGAATTTGGTTGTCAGTCCCTGTCGCTTTGCTATTTTCAGCGTTGTGTTGGACAGTTACTGGTTCAGGTAAGTGTGCGATTGTGTGGACATGATGGTTAGGGCAGGTTAGGTGAGTTAGGGTTAGGGTGCAGGTCAGGTAAGTGTGCGAATGTGTGGACGTGAGGGTTAGGGTGGGATAGGTGAGCTAAGGTTAGGGCGGGTGTGAGGTGTGTGTGCAATAATGACGGACCTTAAGGTTTGGGTTAAGTTAAGTGGGTAGATAGTGGTGTATGTACAGTTTAGTGTAGGTTTAGATGTAAGATTTGAGGTGTGTGTGTGTGTGTGTGTGTGGATTGCTGTTTGTTTGGTGTGTGTGTGTGTGTGTGTGTGTGTGTGTGTGTGTGTGTGTGTGTGTGTGTGTGTGTGTGTGTTTTGGAACAGCGAATTCTTTCCCTAGGAAAAAATTTGGTGTTCTAAATTTTCGTTCTTATTGGTTTTCAGTCACTAGGTGTCTATATTAGAACATTTTAAGTTCTGAAACTTCGATGTTCTAATATAGACCCAGTTAATCTACAACATTTTGCACTGTTCTAAAGCTTTTTTATTGTTTCACTGCATTTATGTACTTATTATATACTGTTTTAACTGTATTTTTCATTGCTAGATATGGTTTCATTACTCTAATTTCATGTTTACTGAATTACTTGACTGTAAACTGCTTTTTCATACTGAGAGTTGTATTTTCTGTTTGTGAGTGCTCCATCTGTGCTTTTCTGTGCATTTTTGAGGTTTCTGTGTTCTAGTCTAGTCTGTTTGCAGTTAAAAGCATTCTCTAGAGTGTGCTTGCTCCTTGATCTGTTTAAAACTTTCATTTAGTGGCTGCAGCTAGTAGCTGTAGTAGTTTGTTATGTGGTCCTATCTCGCCTACATTCTTTACTCACGGGTTCTCGGCTCCGACTCGACCAACATATTTTCTAGCACGAAGTCTCTAATTGGCTGGGCTAACCCGGTATCCCAAGATGCACCTAGCCCCAGATCTCGTTTGCCGCTCGTAGAGTTAGGACGTGGTCTCGTTTGGCTGTGGCTAAGTACCCTTTCTATACTTTTCATAAGTATTTAGCAGTCTGTTTCTAGTAAAAAGCTATTTTAATAGCTAGTTTTCATTTCGAGTGTACTGTGTGAGCGAGTTGTGGTTTTTTTTGTGGTATCCCTCTTTTGGCGAGCTAGACCCGTTTTAACTTAGAGGACCTAGTTCTCTCTGGTGTGTTTTTTTGTGAAAAATTGTGTTTTTGTTGGTCGGTAGTTAGATTCCTTGCTGCACCAAATAAACGTTTAAATTTAGAGGTTCTTTGGATGTTCTTGGTTTGGTTTTCCTGCCTTCCTCTCGTGTCTGTCGTTGTCGGTTGAGTGGGTACTGTGTACTATTATGTCTAAAGAACATAAACCCTCTGGGTTTAAGAAATGCTCTAAATGTGGCTACAAGATGTCCATCACAGATGGGCATTCTATCTGTGTTTGTCTTGGTGCTGTTCACCTGCAAGAGTCCTGCTGTTTTTGCCACTCTTTTAGCCCGAGGGTACTGCAGGAAAGAAAAAATAAGTTGAGTTTGAAGGGCCTGGTTAAAACCTTCTTTTGAGGAGTCCTTAGACTCTTCTTCTAGTACTAAGTCTAAGACTTCCAAGGCCAAGAAAAGATCTCCGGCTCCATCTGTCTCTTCGGAGCCCCCGGAGAAAGTTTCAAAAGTGGATACTGCCTCCTTGGCTCCATTGTCCTCGGGGCCGTAGGAGGTATCCGTTTTACTGGAGTCTACCTCTGCCCCGATATTATTGGAACCTATTTGGAGCCGGTCACCCAGTGTTAGGCCTGAGTCTCCGGGTAGGAGATCCCGATCTCCCTCTATTTCCTCCAAATCCTCTAGGCTGTCTGATTTGGATAGGGTGGTCCAGAGGCTCCTGCAGTCACCGGTGTTAGCAAAATTGTTCTCGGCTCCGGCCCAGTCGGCTCCTGAGCCAGTCCCTATTCTTGTACCGATGATTCCTCCTCCGAGCACCTCTGTGTCGTCTGAGCCGGAGTGCTCCGCGCCGAGTGATGTTTTCGTGTCGGCTCTGATACCCCTTGCGAGTTTATTGGAGCCGACGTCTGCTCCAACCATGTCTGTTCCGTCCTCTGTTTTCGGTACTCTGGTTTCTTCAGTCGGACCCGAGGGGGATACCCCGGGACTCTTTTCGGTTCCAAGTCTCCCTCTCGGTGCTTCGGCTCGGGGAACCCCGACTCCGGTTGTGGTGTCAGAGATGGGTCGGTCCTTGGATTTGGGGGGGACCTGCCTTCGAGGCCATGAGGAGCGCACTGGCCACATCATCAGCTACATCACCCGGATCGGTCACTCCCTCCCCCTACACCCTGGCTAGAGCCTTTGACACACCCCTGTCTGTGGATGGCTGAGCCCGAAGGTCTGAGGATACCCCCATGAGCGGTCCCCAACTTTGAGGGCCCCCCAGGGTCTGTGCCTGAGGAGCCCCCTAGAAAGAAGTTGTGCAAGAGGAAGCACATAGACTCCCAGGACGAGTCTCTCACTTCCGCTACCGACCTGTAAGAGTCTGAGGGGTCCCCTAAGTCGTCCTCCGATGTCTCTTTCTCCGACATCCTGGAGATTTTGAGGCAGAGAGGCGACTGGCCTTCCAAGACCCCCTCTGAGGAGGAGTCTGTATTCCTCAAGTCCTCTGCCTCCTGCGTATTTCCACCCTTCGATGAACTCCTGGATTTGATTTGTGGAAGGGTGTGGGAGACCCCTGATTCTGTGGAATCGGTGCCCAGACATCCAGGTAAGTTTCTTTCTGCTCCCCCAGGGAAAGAGTTCCTGACCAAAGGGGTTTCCGTAGATGCCTTGGTGGTGGCAGCAGCCACTTAGCAGGAAGTTGCAGAGGCTTCGTCCGTCCATCCTCCTAACAAGGAGTCTAGGAGTATGGACCGGTACAGGAAGCGTACTCTGTCTTCAGCGACCTTTACATTGCGGTCGCTGAAGTATCTTTGTCATTTTACTCTGCTCCAGAGAGATCTCCTTAAGGAGCTAGGAGACACTCTGACAGGTAACATGCCTGAGACGGTAGCACAGACTGTGAATGCCCAGTTGTCTACCCTTGGTTCCATTGTCAACTTGTCCATGAGGCTCATATCCTATGCAGCCGAAGGGGCGAGTAGGGCAGCTAGCTCAGGTGTAGCTCTCAGAAGGCAAGCCTGGATGCGCCTGTGTCATTTTGCGGAGGCCTTTAAGTCTTCCTTCACTGACGCCCCCTTTGATGCGTCCCCCCTCTTCTGGGCCAAAGTGAAAGACACCCTCACCAGATGCGAACAGGAGGGGAGGACCCTATCTGCCGTAGGGGCCCCGTTTCTCTCTTTCTTCTAGGCCTTACCCCAAGGCTCAGAGAGGAGGGAAAATGTGGTTCAAGAAGTCAGAGGTCTTTCCCTGCCTCTCCAGAGGCTGAGGAGGGGGAAATTATTCTGGAAGACGCCGTCCTAGAGGCAGAGGAGGCCCCCGCAACTCGGGAGACCGCGATTCCTTTCCTGTTCTTTCCGTTCCTGAGGCATTGCCCAACTGTGCTGTTCTGGAGCCATTCGGGGGTGAATTTCGTTGCATCCGGAAGCCTGGGAAAGCATCACCCAGGATCGTTGGGTGCTTCGAATAGTTACCGGAGGTTACACCATCCCCTTTTATCAACACCCCCTCCGGTCAAAAGAATCACGGACATTCCACCCAGTCAACGGGATCAAGCAGCACTAGAAGTTTCAAAGCTGCTAGAAAAAGGAGTCATCCAACCAGTCCCCTCAGACCATATCGGATCAGGAACTTACTCAAGCCTCTTTTTGGTGCCGAAAAGAACAGGGGACCTCAGGCCCATTCTGGATCTCAGCCAATTGAATCACTACGTTCTAAAGTCCAAGTTCCGAATGGTCACTCTTCAGTCCATTTTTCCCTTGCTGGAAAAAGGAGTATGGATGTGCTTCATCGATCTCAAGGATGCCTACTACCACATCAAGATGGACAAGGCATCCAGGACTCATTTACACTTCCGGCTGGGAGCCAGTCACTTTCACTTTTGTGCCCTGCTCTTTGGTCTCACCACAGCCCCCAGGGTGTTTACCAAGTGTTTGGCAGTGGTGACGGCTCACCTGAGACGTCGGGGATTTTAGGTGTTTCCATATCTGGACGACTGGCTTCTCACCGCCCCCACCAGGCATCTCCTTATTCAAGCCAGGGAGGCTACCATAACACTTTGTCACCAACTAGGAATTACCTTGAACTGGGAAAAGTCTGCCTTGCTGCCCTCACAGCATGTTGTTTTTATAGGCGCCGAGCTAGACTCTATTCAAATGTGGGCCTTTCTGCCACAAGAGAGAATAAGAGTGCTGCAATCTCAGATTCACGCATTGTTGCCCCTCAAGAGAGTTCAGGCCAGGTTAGTTCTCCAGCTCCTGGGATCCATGGCTGCCACCATCATGCTGGTGCCTCTAGCCAGGTTACACATGAGGATCCTACAGTGGCTCCTTTCGGCCCAATGGTCCTTTCAGAAACTTCCTCTTTCCCACTTGATACTTCTCACGGAATGGTGCAAACAGGACCTCCGCTGGTGGCTATGCTCCACCAATCTGGACAAAGGGAGGAGCTTGATTCCTATGTCTCCGGTGGCCACGGACGCCTCCCAGATGGGGTGGGGGGGCATTATCTTGGCAGGACGGTCCAAGGCACGTGGCAAGATCACGAGGTACACCTGCACATCAATGTTCCAGAGATGAGAGCGGTGTTACTAGCGTTGCGGGCACTCCAAAGCTCTCTTCCTCGGGGAACAATTGCAATTCACTTGGACAACATGTCTGTGGTGTGATACCTGAACAAGCAGGGGGGAACCAAGTCTTATCGCCTCTGCAGAGAGGCCATGCGAGGGTGGCATTGGGCAGTGTCTTCCTGACGGTTTTTAGTGGCAACGCACATTCCGGGAAAGACCAACGTGATAGCGGACAGGCTGAGCAGAGCTATTCTGATGCCTTACGAGTGGTCCCTGAACGACCGAGTGGCGGTTCAAATTTTCAACAGGTGGGGTCAGCCTTGCTGCGATCTCTTTGCCAGCCCTCTCAATGCCAAATGCAGCAAGTACTTCACACTGATCCCCCCACAGGGGGAGTCACCCAGGCACGCCCTAGTCCACCATTGGCCCCCCCAGTCTGATCTATGCTTTCCCTCCGTTTCCTCTGTTACCAAGAGTGATTCAGAAAGCCATATCCTTGGGAAGCAGGATGATTCTAATTGCTCCACACTGGCCTCGACAACTATGGTTTCCCTTTCTTCAGCAGTACGCAGTGGACGGCCCTTGGACTCTGGACCCAGTGCCAGACCTACTGATTCATATGTCAGGACAGCTCCACCCCTCCCTGCGAACCCTCAGGTTGGCAGCCTGGCTGCTCCACTTCCATCACTAGTTAGACGACATTCCTTTTCACCTGAGGTGGTACACATCTTGTCTTCGTCTCATAAGTCTTCCACCAGAAGGATTTATTCCAGCAAGTGGAAGAGATTCTCCATTTGGGCTCAGGCCCAAGGTTTGGACCCCTTCTCAGCCCCAATTCCATCAGTCTTAGACTTTTTAGCCATGCTTTTCCGACAGGGCTCCGCACCTGCTACCATTAAGGTGCAGCTGGCTGCAGTTTTCAACTTTCATACATCTTACAAGCCTTCTCTTATGGGCCATAAACTTTGTAAGGCCTACTTGAAAGGCACCTGGTTACTTCGCCCTCCAGTTTCAGAACCTGTCATGCCATGGGATCTAAACTTTGTGTTACAAGCCATCACTTCACCGCCCTTTGAACCGGCTGCCACCTGTGAATTAAAATTCTGTCTTGGAAGACGGCTTTCCTGATGGTCATTACATCGGCCAGAAGAGTATCAGATATTCAAGCCTTGTCCATTAAGCCTCCATATTTGACCTTCTACAAGGACAGAGTTTCCCTGAGACTTAACCCGTCCTTCCTTCCGAAGGTGTTTTCCACCATTAATCTGCATCAGTCTATCGAGTGACCAGTGTTCTTTCCAAACTTTTCCAATAAAGCAGAGTTTAGGTTTCACCAGTTGGATGTGCACAGACAACTAAGCTTCTACTTACACAGGACTAAGCATGTTAGGAAGTCTGATCAACTGTTTGTGTCCTTCTCAGAAAACAGAACAGGTTGTCCTATTTCCAAGAGCACAATTTCTAAATGGATCAAAGATTGTATTTCCTTTATCTGTTCGTCAGCAGGCAGAAATTTACCTTTTCCCGTTAAAGCTCACTCTACCAGGGCAGTGTCTACATCAATAGCATACCATGCTAGGCTTTCATTGGATGATATTTGTGCTGTGGCCACTTGGGCTGCTCCGCACACATTTATTACTCATTACAAGTTGGACGTGGCTTCTAGGGGCCGGGCTTACTTTGGTTCCACGGTTCTCAGGAGTATTTTCCTAAGAGCCGCCCAAGATAGAAGTACTGGGGACGCTGTCCTGTGAGTAAAGAATGTAGGCGAGATAGGACCACATAACATCATGTAGTTATGTACTCACCATAATGATCGATGTATGTGGTCCATCTCGCCTCACATTCTTACCCTCCCACCTGCCCCCTTTTTATAGGATTTGGAGGAAAATTGGTTCTGAGAACCCTTCAGTGTCAGTTTTTTCTTTCCTTTCAGGCTGGAGCTCCCTTCAGTGGCATTTGTGTGTGTGGGGTGTGATTGGGATGGCTGCAAACTAGATCTGGGGCTAGGGCGAGGTGCATCTTGGGATACCGGGTTAGCCCAGCCAATTAGAAACTTTGTGCTAGAAAATAAGTTGGCAGAGTCGCAGCCGATTCTCTGTTCCGAACCCCGTGAGTAAAGAATGTGAGGCGAGATGGACCACATACATCGATCGTTATGGTGAGTACATAACTACCTGTTTCTTACCATCCCTCCCTATTGTGGTGTTCTTATACTTGCTGGCTTTGCACTTGCCCGCCCATACTGTACATTTGATCTGGGACACTCCTCCCAGTCTAGTGTCACTAGTTCATTCAATCTAATAGAGAGAGAACATTTGTCAAGGCTAACCACTCGGACTCTTAACCTTGAATTAACTTCTGTTCTAGCTTTCTCCATTTCCACTTAACTGAAAAAAAATTCAGAGCTTGTTTTCCCCTCTTTCCTGTAACAAGTCTAGTCCAGATACAGATTTGCTGTGTCCAGGACTGGTTGTAAGCTCCTGAGCCCCCCCCCCCCCCCCCCTGCTTAACTAGGGTTAAACTATTCCCAGCACCATAAAGTCTGCTCTTCAAAGTTTCCCTTACAGCTAGCCAGCTTTTTAGTTTTAGCACTCAGATTTGTTTCTTTGAGCTCAGCATTTGTTCAGAACTCATTGTAAGCATTAAATAAGCTACAAATTACTACAGCACTCAACTTTCCTCGCTTGTCTAGAGGAAAACTGTTTTTAGTACTTAATAAATAAGCACTTGTCCAGGCATGTCTAAAGGTCCGCTCCCTGTGTTTTCTCCTGTCTACCTGATGAATCTGGGCATCTTGGGGCATTGCAGCAATTGCCTCATGTACACAGACAGCCGTCTCCTCCTACCACCCAACACTACAACCTGTGAGAGATGCACTTGTATAGCTATACTGGAAGCAAAGCTCTCTTCACTGAAGACTGGACTAGACAGCCAAGAGGAGAAGGTAAGCACTTGCACTTCACCCGCACTCATTACATAGTCCCTCAAAACCTACACCACCAAAACACACGCCTACTTTCGCAGAGGCTCTCAATAAAATTCTGCCCAACCCCCCCCCCCCCAGCACAACCCAGGTCATACATAGCCCACAAACTCGGTGTGCCACTCAACTACAGCCCATAAGGCATAATGTATCCAACACTCTAGTCATAGGTGACTCTCTAGTCAGGAACACTGATGTTTCACTCACCAGGCTAAACAAGGAGAAAGTTACTGTCATCTGTCTGTCGGGTGCCAGGATCCGCCATGTAACACACGCACTCAGGTCACTCCACAACAAGTACAAATATGACTCTGTCATTGTCCATATTTATGAATGATCTGAGACGTACCTCCCTGGACTACATGAAAAGAGACGTGGAGGAGCCCTCCGATTTTGTAGCCCAGACAGGTATGACCCTAGCCCTGAGTAGCATCCTGCCATCACCCAGAGTGATACCACAGTCATCTTCTTCTTTTGGCTTTTCCCGGTTAGGGGTTGCCACAGCGGATCACCTTGTCCGCTCATGATTGTCAGTGGAGTTTTACGGTGTCGAGTTACCAGCCCGACACCCAACCTTCCACAGAAGGCACACACACACGCGCACACACACACCTAGGGCCAATTTAGAGTGTTCAATCAACCTATAGCATGTCTTTGGGATGTGAGAGGAAACCGGAGTACCCGGAGGAAACCCACGCAACGACAGGAAGGAAATGCAGACTCCGCACAGAAGGCACCCCAACCAAGGATAGAACCGGAGAACCTCTTGCTGTGAGGCAGCAACGCTAACCCCTGCACCACAGTGGCTACCCAGAATGATACCACAGTACAAGGACAAAATGATTGACTTCAACAATTGGCTAAGCTTCTAGTGTCATTTTAAGGGAATCCAGTATCTGTCTGCCTGGGATGACATGATCGACCGACCACAATGCTTTGCCAGAGATGGCCTGCACCTGTTGCCCTTGGGATTCCGGATACTGGCAAAGGCTGTTGCCACCCCTATAGTGACTTTTTTAGGCAAGGTTCAAATGACAAATTCACCACCGTAACAGGTACAAGCAAGCAAAATCCGAGGGTAATGCTACTCACTGTTTGAAGTCTAAATCTCAAAATACAGACACTCGAGGCACTCCTTAAAATGGAGAACATCAACATCTGTGCAGTGACAGAGACCTGGTTCAAAGCTCCAGAGAGCACCACTGTACCAGGCTGTAATTCATACTGCACGTTTTGGCCACCTTGCCAGGACCGAAACACTAAAGGTGGAGGCGTGTCCATATTTATTAAGGATGTCCACACCTCCAAGCTCAGAATAATGCATCTGAGATTATCCGGGTGCAACCAACTCTGGACAAGACCGCAATCCAAATTGTAGCTTGCTTCAGACCCCCCCCCCCCACCATGCCCCAGGATTCCCACTCCTCTTTTCTTGATACACTGTAAAATATTAGGGTACAGCCCAACACCCTAATAATGGGAGATTTCAACTACCCCACTATTAACTGATTAAACTACTCATGTACCAACTCTTTTGCTCAACGTTTTCTGGAATTCATAAATTCAGTGCCTTGGATCAACTTATCCACACCCCCACCAGAGGCAGCAATATCCTAGACCTTGTCTTTACCAACACGAGCGACCAGTGTTCACACCAGAGGTCAATTCCTCGTCGGTCAGATCCGACCACAAGCTAATCACCCTAGACATCCACATCCCGCCCCCACCCCCCATTAGGGAAACAACTGTAAAGAATTTCTCCAAAGCCAACTTCACTCTTTTTAAGACAGAAGTGGCAAACTTCACAACACCCATGCAGATGGACAGTAGAGGTACGACTACTGAATCCTACACAAATACACTTTATAAGCACTTACACGAGTGCATGGATCATGCTATCTCTAGCAGAACCAAGATGATGTTCTTCATTCTACATTGCTGCAGTCCTAACTATTGGGTAGTCCGCTGTCCAGTCGGCCCGAATACCAAAGTATATGGCTGACGTCGGTCAGGGCGCATTAGACTGACGTCAGTACGTCAGGGTACTAATGGCATGACCCGGCGTCATATCCTCAGTCTTTTTTGCCGCATGGTCCGATGCAGAAGCAATTTTGCGAGTGCAGGTTGGCGTTCTGAAAGTTTCTGAAGTCAGAGTTTCAGACCGAATCAAAGTTGGCTAAGTACCCGTTGGGAATATTTTGGTTTTTTCTTGCCTCAGTATTTAACGGATGTCAGAAAAGTGAATAACTGTATTTCTTGTGGGAAACAGATACCTCATAGGGATTACCATACTTTGTGTATACCTTGTTTAGGGCCTGAGCACGGCGTTGTTGGATGCGCTCTTGTGCTAGATTTAACAAGCACTATTAAGAGAAGGTTAGACTGTGCCAGGTTAGTGTTTGGGAAGCGTTGTAATTATAAAATGCCGTCGGATGCTCCGGCGATAAAGCAGCAAAGCCTAGAGTGGAGGAACCGACAGTCCCAGGCGTCGGTTCTTTAGAAGACTCAGTGGGCGGAGGTTTTGCCAGGTGTTTCTTTGGAGTCTCAGGGAGACTTTACTGTTACAGGATGTATCCTCTCAGGAAGTAGGCCAGGCTGAGGGGCTTCTCAGGTGGCTGTTCTTCCCTCTCTTCCTAAGGTGGTTAGAGCCTCCCTTCTGTTTCCAAGGCTTCTTTGAGGGGCAGGCCAAGTTTAGCTTCAGTGGGAGTTTCTCCTAGTGCTTCAGGGTCTTTGCCTAAGAAACATATGCTTAAAATGGCAGAGGATTTGATTACTATGATAGGGTTCTATGCCCCTCCTGATAAGAGGCCTAGGGTGGAACCTGAGTTTGAGAGTTTTGAGCAATGCTCGGAGGCCGGAGTCTTGACTGAAGACTTGCAGGAGTTCCCTCCTTATTCTGATTCTGATGTGGATGATTCTACTCCTTCTGCTTCTCCTCCTGAGGATTTTTCATTTTCAGAGACTCTGCATTCCATGAGGAGCATTTTAAATGGGAAGGTCAAGATTTCTCTGATTCCAGGAAAAGGCTTAGGGAATTCTTGTTTTACCCCAGCATAGGCCTTTAGCTATACCTCCTGTTTTAAATGTGGTGGAAGATGTGTTTGCAGAGGCTTACCTGAATCCTGATTCTTTGCCTCCTGCCCCAGTTAAACGGATAGGTATTATAGGGTGCCTGAAGCTCATAAGTATCTTTTTAAGAGTCTAGGGTAGGACCCGGAAACTGTCTAGGACCGGAAAAACTGTCTCAGGGGCCTAAAGGTGTGAAGGCCTCAGTTGTTAAAATCCTGTCCCTCCTGATAAAGAGGCAAGGGCTTTGGATAGATGGGGAAAGAAAGTGTATACTTCTTCTACTTTAGCCATATCAGTTTCACATGTTAAAATATCAGAATTATCTTCTTTCACAGTTGAAATCTAAGGTGGATGCTCTGGCTGAAGGTATTGAGTGTAAGAGTTGCAGGATTTAGTTCATGTGTCTGAACAGGTGGGTAAACATTCCTTGCAGTGTGGTTTGATGCTGTGCAGGCCTCCTCCAGGGTGGCTGCCACTGGTTCTGTTCTTAGTAGAGCACGCCTGGTTGAGAGATCAGAATTTAGCTGAGCATGTTAAGACAAGGATTTTGGATGCTCCTTTACAGTCTGATGTGTTGTTTGGTTCGCCTGTGGAAGCAGTTTTGAAGAAAATGGAGGACAAGGCTAAGTCTATGCAAACTGTTAAAGATTTTTTGCAGGTGCAGCCTCCAGTTTAGTAGAAATTGGCCTACTAAGGGATGGACTTATCCTGCTTATGATTCCCAGTCTAGGGGTAGGTCTGGACGTGGTAGGGGCAGAGCTCAGGGTTCTTTTAGGCCTAGGACAGGAGTTCCCCTGCTCAGACTTCTGGTGAGGGCAGGGGTCAGTCCTTTCGTAAACAGACCCAATGACCTGCCTTTTCAGCTGCCAGTTCATTCGCCTGGCAGCACCGTTGGGAGGAAGGCTGTCTCTTTTCAAAGAAAATTGGGATTTAATTACCCAAGACAGATGGGTTCTGGATATTATTCTAGCAGTTACAGGTTTTATTTCCATACCTTGCCTCTTTTCAAAGGCATGCCAGACATTCCTCCTCTACAGCGACAAGAGGCTCACAAGCAGATTTCTCTGTTACTCCAAATAGGGGCCATTCAGCCAGTTCCTGTGCCAGAAAGGGGCCTAAGTTTTATTCGCCTGTTCCTAGTACCAAAGAAGGGAACACGTGGAGACCAATTTTGGATTTATCTATCCTCAACACTTATCTGGACATTCCCAAGTTCAAGATGTTGACGTTACAACAGCTTTTACCTCTGCTGGGCAAAGATCACTGGATGGTAACTTTAGATCTCAAGGAAGCTTACCTTCATGTGCCTATAAGACTAGGTTGCAGAAAGTATCTGCGTAGCTGGAAATTCTCATTATCAGTTCTCTGCATTGCCCTTTGGCTTATCTACGTATTCACAAAGGTTCTGGCTCAGTGATAGCTTACTTCAGGCTAAAAGGAATTCATATCTATCCTTACTTGGGCGACTGCCTGATTCTGGCTCAAGAAAGGAAGACCTTCTACAGCATTTGCAATATGTCTTAGCAGTGCTAGGATGCCTAGGGTATTCTGTGAACGAAATAAAGTCCAGTCTAGTACCCTCTCAAGACATGTGCTTTCTGGGTGTGAGACTGAATACAGCAACCCAGATGGCCTTTTTAACCCCGGACAAACAAAAGAATCTTTCCAGTTACTTCCATCAACTATCTCTTCAGTCGGGCTGACTGCAAGGACAGTCCTTCAAGCCTTAGGGTTCATGGCATCTTGTATTCTGGTGCTTCCCAATGCCAAACTGCATATGAGGAAGCTACAATGGTATCTCAAAAATGTATGGACACAGCACTGCCAGGATTTGGACACTGTCATTCAAATAATACCTTGCATTCAAAAGGAATTTTTGTGGTGGGCTCAGGAATGTCACCTAAACAAGGGACTCTCTGTGACCCGGCCAGAGGCGAGTCAGATTCTAACGACAGATGCCTCAGACATTGCTTGGGGAGCTCATCTAAATGGAAAGTGGATACAAGACAAGTGGCCTGCCAGACTACAGCATCTACATATCAACATGAAGGAGATGTTAGCAGTCCAGTTTGCATTAATGGCTTTCAAGGAATTCTTCCAGGGCAGGTGTTGATTCTAACAGACAACACAACTGTCATGTGGTACATCAACAAACAAGGGGGAACACATTCTTGCCCATTGTGCAGGCAAGCAATGATTTTATGGGAGACTGCGCTCAGCTTGCAATTAACTCTTCAGGCAAGGTTTCTGCCGGGAGCACAGAACTCCTTAGCAGATGTGTTAAGCAGACAAATCATGGATCCCCACGAGTGGAAACTGGATCTTCATGTATTTCAAAAATTGACAGTGTCATGGGGAACTCCAGACATAGATCTGTAAACTTCTCCACTAAACCACCAGCTGCCAAAGTTTTGCACAAGAGGTTTCATCACACAGCTTGGAGAGTGGATGCTCTTTCTTTCAGTTGGAAAAATCTTCATGTGTCGTTTCCACCTCTGCCTCTTCTTCCAAAGGTGCTTCTAAAGTCAGACAAGACAAGCCAAGATGATTTTAATAGCTCCAGATTGGCCTCGGCAGCACTGGTACCCATTACTGAGGTCTGGTAAGGATGCCTCCATGGCCTTTACCCTTGGCCTCACACCTGTTGTCTCAAAGAGACTGTCACCTGCTCAATGTCAAGCTTCACTCTCCATCTAACAGCCTGGCATATTCTGTTTTGAAAGACAGTAGGTCTCAACTTCCTCAACAAGTTTTAAATGTGATTATGGAAGCCAGGAGACCTAGTACAAGGAAAGTGTCATGAAAAATGGAAGATATTTTTATTTTGGAGTGCAGCAAACAATTTGGAGATTTCTGAGCCAAATTTGAGTGTGGCTCTTCAATATCTTACTGAGTTACTGGACAAAGGTTTGTCTTTCTCTTCCATTAAGATTCATGCTGCAGCAATTTCAGCTCACTATGATTGTGACCCACCATTGTTTCGCATCCTTTGTTCAAGCAATTTCTTAGAGGGGCAAAGAATACCCTAAGACCTACGAGCTCTACTCCTGCTTGGGATCTCAATTTTGTGTTGGAGAAACTTACTCTACAACCTTTTGAGCCTGCTACTGCTGAATTGAAATACTTGTCATGGAAGACTGTTTTTGTTGGCCATTACTTCTGCAAGAAGGGTTTCTGAGTTGCAGGCCCTTATGGCAGTGGAGCCTTTTTGATTTTTCATAAGGATAGGGTATCTTCGTTATAATCCTTTCCTTTATGCCTAAGGTGGTTTCTAGTGTGGCTTTAAACCAAACTATTCATTTGCCTACCTTTTATGCAGATCCCCAAAATAAAGGGAAAAGATTTTGCACACTTTAGATGTACACGAACTAGTGGCAGTTTATTTGAGCAGGTTGGGGTTTTAGGCAGTCTCAGCGCAGTTTTTTATTTTTTTTGCTTTGAGTTCCAAACTATTTCTAGGTGGATTGGGTGTTGCATTGCATTTTGTTATTCCCATCATGGCAAGGAGATTCCAGCTGGGATTGGCCCTCATTCCACTGGGCTACTGCCACTTCAACAGCATTTCTAGGCAACAAGGATATTTTGGAGGCAGCTACTTGGAGTTGCATTATCACCTTCCTCTGGCTGGTTTTGCCACAGCTATTTTGCAAGGCATGTTGTCAGTTCCTGCTTCCTGATTTGCCAGCCTCCTCCATTTACTGATCAATCTCTCCCCTCCAATTTCTCCCTTCCCTCTGTGTTTAGAATTGGTTGTAGGTGATATTCTGCTGTTTTTGTATATATTGTATATATATATTTTGGTGCAGGTATGTTGGGAATTTTTGACTTTGGCCTTATCTTTTCAGGGTCTTCTGACATCTGGGGCAAAAGAAAAAACTGAGAGATGGCGTCGGTCATGCGCACAAGTTAGGACTGCACTGCAGTGGATCCTCGAACATCTACATTTATGGTAGGTACAAAACTGTACTTTATCCTCCAAAAAAAGGAAGCCAATCTGGTGGTCTTCTTCCATAAACAAACTCTACAACAGAAGAAAGAAACTGTTGCAAAAAAGAGTAAAATTCCATGATTGGAGGAACTCCCTGGTCAGCCTCAATAAGAAGCTGAGATCCCTCATAAAATCCTCCAAAGCTAGTTATGAAAACAAAATCGCCACTGATTCTAAAGACAACCACAAAGCATTCTATAGCTATGTCAAGGATCTCAATGGCAACGCTAAGATCTGCTCTGAGTTGCAGCACAATGGCACTAAATATACAGAACCAACTGATATTGCCAGCATCCTGGCAGATAGGTTCAGTGCTAACTTTACCCACCTTTCACCCCCTAAAGGGCCCATCTCTGTACCGGAAGAATGCAAGGTTCCTGTAATCACGACTGCACAGGTAAAAACCTCACTCTCCAAAGCCAAAAACACAGCATCCATGGGACCTGACAACATCCCAGGCTGCGTTCTACACAAACTACAGGATAAACTGGCACACCACCAAAGTATCTTGTTCAATCATAGCCTCACCTCAGGCTTTGTGCCCATTGAATGGCACACTGCGACTGTTATCCCACTCCACAAAGTGGGAGCCACGACAGATCCCAAGAACTACTGCCCCAGTAACCTGACGAGCCTGGTCTGCAAGGCCATGGAACGTATCATCATGGAACTCATAAATAGACATTGGTAATCTCCAAACTCTGGACCCCACACAGTTTGGGTTTGTAAAAGGCATGTCTCCTAAACCTGATAGACTTCTTTGAAGCAGTAACCAAAGCCATAGATGAGGGTAAGGTGGTTCTCGCAGCCTATGTAGATCTCGCCAAGGCTTTCAACACCATCCCCCACTCTGGAATTATAGATGAATTCACTAAACTAGGTGTAAATCCCTATGTCACAAGATGGGTTGCCAACTGGCTTACTGACAGAACCCACACTGTGAAAGTAGCAGACTCCAAATCCGACTTCAGACCAGTGACAAGTGGAGTACCACAGGGTTCAGTCCAGGGTCCTCTCCTGTTTGGTATCTACTTCCCTGAAGTACAGGCTAACACAGAAGGTCTTTGGCTAACTAAGTTCGCGGATGACTTCAAACTAGGAGCCATAATCGAAACTCTTAACGATGTGGACATCCTACAAAAGGGCCTCACTGAGACAGATGTCTGGTGTCCGTGTCATGGCCTCAAGCTCGATGCCAAAAAGTGCATTGTCATCCCCTTTGGTAAAAACTCTGTACCCATGAACTACCACATAGGCGGTAGTCTACTTAACACTGAAAGTGTGATGAGACCTTGGGACACAGGTGGACAGTATTCTCTCCTTTGATAATCACATCGCCACAGTGGTCAGGAAACCCTTGTACGTTGCACACCTTTATCACAAAAGGTTTCTCATCCAAAAAAAGAGGTCATTGTTCCCCTCTACTCATCACTCATTAGACCCATTATAGAGTAGAACTCCCCTTTTGGTATGCACCTCACAAGACCTTTACCACAAATGGAAAGGCCACAGAAATACCTCACAAAGAGGATTACTGGCCTCAAACAGATGCCCTACGCAGACCGTCTCAAAAAAAAAAAAAGCTCCAGCTTTACTCCGTCGTATATCACCTACTCGGAGGCGATCTCTGCCTAGCATATAAAGCTGTGTCAAACCCAGAGCTGTTGGACATGCTCCACTTACAGAAATCCCAATCCCTCTGAGCTACAAGCTCTAGGGACCTAAATCTCGTCACCACAATAACGGAACATGCTGGAGGGATAGATTCCTGTCCCAGAGACTTCCCATACTCTGGAACAGACTATCTATGTCAAGCAGAGCTCCTCATTAGCACTCTTCAAGAAAAATCTTGATTGAAAATACAAACAGGAGGGGTCCTCCACCAAGGTAAACTGCTCACACAAAGCACAATTCCAAAGAGAAAAAAGCAGTTGCCAAATAATATGGTAATAATTTATTATTCAGATAAATACGATGGCAGGTAAAAAACAAAGTAAAATCCAAACACTGTCTCAGGAAGGGGATGGATCACTGAAAATATGTCCATATGGTTAGAATGTCTGAGACCATGTACAACGGAGTTTACAGAGATACTGAGAGATTCAATGTTCAATACCAGAATTTTTCTTCTTTTCAACCCTACTTCATATTAAATGACCTCACATCCTGTGTTTTTCCAACCATCTCTGTGTTATTTTCATTTTTTGTGTAAATACTTTTTAGCCTTCTATTCTACCCTATTTAAAATCAAATGACCTCACACCCTGTGTATTCTTCATCCATTCCTGTGTTACTATCATTGTTTGTGTAAATACTTTTAAGCCTGTTTCTTCATTTAACACTGTAAACTAGCAATTTGCTACTATTCTGTAAATTTTTTTTCTATGATATATTGCTCTTTGTGAATTACTACTGTGTTATTTTCTTTATAATTTTCTGTCGCTTTAATTTCTCTAGTTGCATTGTATAATTAGTTAGTTGCATTGTATTATTTCTGTTGCATTAGTACTATTTTAGCGGAGCTTTTCTCCTCGGGCCTCCACTGAAAATGGACATGTATCCAGTTGGACTAGCCCGGTTAACAAATGTAAAATAAATAAATAAATAAATAAATTCAGGACATTTTTTTAACTACATTAAAGGAGACGGTAGAAGCGAAGGAGGCCAGGCAGTATATAATGGTAACACTTGATAAACAGAGTCTTCTCACTGTGATCAATAACAACTATGGCATAGATGCCATAGCACAGTTGCTCAGGGAATCAAGAGGATAAGCTTAAATTGATGACAGAGATGTTGAGGATGGTCATGGAATATAATGTTTTTTAATGTGAAGGATGTTATAGGCAGACACAGTGGGGGTAGCCATCGGCACCCCCTGTGCGAACACCTATGCAAACTTAGTCCTAATATTGTGGGAAAAGCATTATGTACTAGGGAACAGAATATGTGGAAGGATAAGATGCATCTTTACATGCGATTCGTGGATTTTTTTTGTTGTGGGGGGGGGGATGAGGCAGAGCTGATTGACTTTGTCAGCTATATGGGCACATCTACCACGTTCTTGAAATTTTCTATGAAGCACTCAACTACAGAGCTAGATTTTCTAGACATCAGATTGATACAAGATGCAAGGGGCTTTAATACGACACTTTTCAGAAAGCAATGTTGAAAACATAGCTTGCTGGCACAAGACAGCATGCATCCTCAATTAACCTTCAATAATATTAAGGGTCAATTGGATAGGATTTCCAGGTTATGTACTGAAGAGCAAGATTTTGAGACAAAAATACATGAGTTACAAGATCAATTTGTGGATAGGGGTTATAATGAACTGCAAGTGGGGCAGACTCTAGCCAGACAGATGGTTTATAGGCAAAGTAAAATGCAACCATGGTTTAGTTCAGGTGGAGCTGATAGTTTTTCCACCATTGGTAATTCAAATAGATGCCCCAGGTTCATGCTCACCTACATTAGCAATATACATGGCGTCTGATATTTTCCAATTATTTCTAAGAATACTTACTTCAGATGAGAAGCTGTCTACTATTGCAGGGGCTACACAGTTATTTGGGTTCAGCTGGAACAAGAACCTTAAGGATTTGTTTAATAGAGAGGGTGGTAGAGTTCCTAGACAGATGACTATAAGAAAAGGGACAAGGCCATGTGGTTCTTGCAAGGCATGTAGTTATATCAGCTCTGCGACTACTTTCACTCATCCCCATACAGGTAGAACTTGTAATTTTGTAATGAATGCAAACTGTAGATCCATGAACGTGATATACCTAGCCACATGTCAGTTCTGCAGTAGTTATTACGTAGGCAAAACCAACTGCATGCTAAAAACTAGGATTTTGAATAATTTATCAGCCATTAGGCTCCGCTATGAACATAATGCACTTTATAGATACATTCTAGCTGCTTCAGGACATGCATTTAAATTTCAGGTTATTCGCCTCATACCTCAAGGAAACAGAGGGGGCGATACTGTTAGCCTCTTCACATTCTGTTCTACTAAGTGGATTGTAAAATTGACAGCACACAGACAGCCTGGTCTCAATGAAGTCATTCCTATTAAGCCAGCCTTAAAAAAAAAAAAAAAAAGGCGGGTTCAGTACTGAAAACAAATTGGTTAATTATAGTTTAAAATGCTTTTTGTTTGTATCTTCATTTGTCTGAAGAAGGGTAGTCACCCGAAAGTGCTTACAATACTGTGTTTGGATTTTATTTTGTTTTTTACCTGCCATTGTATTTATCTGAAGAATAAATTATTTACGTATTATTTGGTAACTGCTTTTTTTCTCTTTAAAAAAATCTTGATGATTGGATGAGAAATAGGAAATTCACCCTGGGGGTCACTTCTGTTGCCCTGCTTGATAGGGGCACAGGAAAATAATTTTCTTGGGTGGTGAAAGCCAGGGTACCTTTTTGGTTAGGGCTTATATAGGCCCTAGGGCCAATAGCCTAGTACCAACCTATGAACCTATAATGTGCTCTAAATTGCATCATTGCTGAATGTTAACAGTTGTTTGCATCCTGTCATTGGTTTGTAACACTTTACTTTTGTATCTTTCTCTTGGGTTGGACCTGAAATTGGAAATTGTGAAAAGTGCCAAGACCTGGTAAACTAGCAAAAAAAAAAAAAAGTTGCACTGAAATTTAACTTTCGCAGCATAACATTTGTGGGTTAGTAAAGTGACAAAGTGAGATAGCTGGCAAATAAAATGACGCCTGGGAAGTGCATTTAGAATGTTATGTTACTTTGGTATTTTGGTGGCATGCAGTATGTATTTTTCTGTAATTATCAGTTTTTCACATTCCTGCCTATGCAATGTTGAGTTTATTTTGTACTCAAAGAAAGTTTAATATTGGAACTAACGCGTGGGTACTTCAGAGAAAGCTATATTTAACATGTATTTAAATTGACTTTGTTTTACATGTTTGCATGCTTCCCTGTGTGTAAAGCATTCTTTTAATAAATAAAGTTGATTTCTAGCCATTTGTTTAGAAAAAAATGTAAAAAGCTTCCTAAGCACTGGAAGTCTAAGAACTCTTGGCGATTTACGGGCATGAATGTTAACATGCCAGCAAGAGGCGCGGTATGCCACTCTGGGGCAAAGTCTAATTACAATGCACTACTGTGACTACATACTTGTGAAGCAGATATTTTTCAATTTCTTAAATTAAGAGTTTGGCAGAAAAAGCTTAATTTAAAGGATGCACGCAGACAATTTTATGTAAAAATAAGCTGATTCGGGCCGCGGTTAAGGCATGATCTTTAAAGAGGCTACACTGATTGTTTCCATTGTTGTCTTGTACTTTAATGCTTCACTGTGTAAATGTTATCTTGCTCCCTGTCTTCTATATGTATGTACCCCACTTCTGTGAAGGATTGCTGTCTGGGGTCTATGTTTACTCATTGAAGGTTTTTTTCCTCTTTAACTCAGCCAATGAGCTAAAACACATCGAAAGGCTCATTTCTGAAAGCAGAAGTGTGAGACTGGGAAAGTAACTAGTTGGCCAGCATTTCTCTACCCTTCTTCTACAATAATAACCATCAGGGCATTTCCAGCCCACTCGATTGTGCATTCCAGTGGGGAAAAGGGCAAGTAGTTGGCCATCATCAGGATCTCTTTGCCTTTTCCCCACTGTAGTGTGACTTTGGAGTTCTGTCCCCCACCACTCCAGCTAGGGCTTATGGCACCCACATATCTTGGCCAGCAGAGCACCAGGCCCTAAGGATACCCCCCACGAAGCGGTCCCCCACTTTTCTGAAGGTCCCTCAGAGCCTGTGCCTGAGGAACCTCCCAGAAAGAAATTGTGCAAGAGGGGAAGCTACATTATGACTCCCAGGGCTTAAGTCTCACTTCGATACTGACCTCGAGGAATCGAAGGGTCCCCAAGTCTTCCTCTGATGATGTTTCCTTCTCCGACATCGTGGAGATACTGAAAGAGGAGACTTGGCCTCTAAGACCCTCTCTTCCTGAGGAGGAGTCAGAGATTCCTTACAGCCTTTTGGCATGCCAACCATCCGCTTCCTGGGTGTTTCCACCCTTCATGAACTTCTTTGGACCTTATTTGTCTAAGGGTGTGGGAAAACCCTGATTCTGTGGAGCCAGTAAACCTCGGGTGCCCCAACAAATTCCCTCCCCCCAGGGAAAAGAATTCTGACAAAAGGGAGTCCCGTAGATGCCATGTAGCATGGTGCATGCAGCCATCCAGAAGGAAGTTGCAGAGTCTTGTTTCTTCGTCCATCCTCCTAACAAGGAGTCTAGGGATTCATGGACTGGTACGTGAAACGTGACCTTGTCTTCAGCCACCTTTACCTTAAGGTCGCTGAACTACTTATCTCATTTCACTGGCTCCAGAGAGATCTCCTTAAGGAGTTAGGGAGATACCTTGCAGGTAACATACCTAAGAAGCCATGTATGGTCTTCCTGGTTCAGACGGTCAACGACAGGTTTCTACCTCAACTCCCTATCGCTAACTCTGGCCCATGTGACTTCCATTTCAGATGTGGCCAAGGAGTTGCAGTAGAGCAGCCAGCTCCTGGGTAGCTCTTTAGAAGGCAAGTTCTCTGGCTGCTGCGGTGTCACTTTTGCAGAGGGCCTCTTCAAGTCTTTCTTCACTAATGCCCCTTTTGATGGCTCCTCACCAAAGTGAAAGACATCCTCACTCAGGTGCTGTAGCGTAGAGGAAAGACCCTGTCTGCTGTAGGGGGTCCATTTTTCCCTCCCGCCTAGCGGCCTCTCACCCCTAAGGCTCAATGAGGGGGAAAGATGTGGTTCAAGAAATCGGAGGTTTTTTCCTGCCGCACAAGGTGAAACCCCCTCCCAAGGCGGGGGGGGGGGTTATTCAGGTAGACGTCACTTCCCAGGAGGCAGAGGGGGCCCCTGCAATTCTAGGGGACTATTTAATTACTGGGTGGCTCTGTATTCCCTATAATTCCTCACTCCTGAGGGTGTGCCCGACTGTGCTTATCCGGGAGCCAAATCGGGGCCTAATTTCCTTATATCCGGAAGCCTGGGAAAAACATCACCCAGGACCCATGGGTGCATTAAGGATAATTTCTGGAGGTTACACCATTCCATTCTGTTCAGTAATTCTCCCATCAGAAGGATCCCAGACGCTCCACCCAGTCAGAGGATCAAGCAGCCTCAGAGGTATTGGTCTCTCAGCTACAGAAGTAAAGGGAGTCATCCAACCAGTCCCCTCAGACCAGATCAGGGGATTAGGGACTTACTCAAGATTCTTTTTGTGCTGAAAAGAACAGGGACCTGAGACCCATACTTCAGATCTGTCAACTCAGCCATTACGCATTAATAAGTCCAAATTCGCATTGTCAAATTCCTCCTACAATCTTCTCCCATTGTTGGGAAAAAGGAAGTATGGATGTGCTCCATCGACCTGGAAGGATGCTTACTACCATATCAAAATGGACAGGGCATCCAGGTGTCAATTTACGCCCGCTGGGAGCCAGACATTTCCATTTTCGAAGCCCTGCCTCTTGGTCTCTTCACCCACAGCCCCAGGGTGTTCACCAAGTGTATGGCAGTGGTGACAGCTCACTTTAGACGCCAAGGACTCCAGGTGTTTCCTGCATCTGGACGCATTGGCTCTTCAACGCCTTCCCCACCAGGCATCTACTACTCCAGACCAGGGATGCTACTATCAGTCTGTGTCACCACTAGGCATTACGATAAACTGGAAAAAAAATCTGCCTTATTGCCCTTACAGCGCAATTTTTATAGAGCAGAGCTGGACACCATTCAAATGCGAAAGTGTTCCTACCACAAGAAAGGATCACAGGGTTGCAAATAACAAATTCTCACACTGATGCCTCGGAGACATGGCTGCGCATCGATTCTTCAACTCCTAGGGACCATGGCAGCTGCATCATGTTGGTTCCGTAGTTTAGATTACACGCAGGAATTCTTCAATGGCTTTCGTCCAGTGGTTTCTCCAAAGCGACTTCGCTATCCCATCCAACTTCTATTGACAGATGTTTGGGGCAGGATTCCTCCGCTGGTGGCTGTGCACCAACAACTTAAACGGAAAACCCTTTGTTCACTCCATTCCGTGGCCACAGTGATCACGGACGCCCCAGATAGGGTGGGGGGGCATTATCTCACAGGATGGTCCAAGGCACGTGGCAGGAGCACGAGATATTTGCACATAAATGTCCTAGAGATGAGCAGTGCTTCTTGTGTTGCAGGCACTTCAAGAAGCCCTCTAGGGACTATTAAGTGATACACTCAGACAAATATGTCAGTAGTGTGGTATCTCAACAAGCAATGGTGAACCCGATCTACCCACTATGCAGGAGGCCATGCGAGTGTGGCATTGGGCAATAGCTTCCCCAACGGGTTTCTGGTGGCAACGCGACATCCCGGGAAGACCAGTGTGATAGCAGACAAGTTAAGCAGGCAATTCTCTATGCCCCTCCGAAAGTGGTCCTTCCTTGAACGCCTGGTGGCAGAGCCAATCTTCTTCAGATGGGGTCAACCTTGCTGTGACCTTTTGCCAGCCCCCTCAATGTGAAATGCAGCACCAGACTCAGGATCAACTTCACCTGCACATCAACCTAAAAGAAATGCTGGCTGTAAAACTGGCTATCCAAAAGTTCAGACCATTTCTCAAAGAGGGCCAGCTGTTGATAAGGACAGACAATACCACAGTCATGTGGTACATCAACAAACAGGGAGGCACTCATTCATACCCCCTATGCAGAATGACTTTGGAACTGTGGACCCTGGCACTCAGCTACAACATCCAGCTGCAAGCAAGATTTGTACCAGGAAAAGAAAATACTCTAGCGGACATTTTAAGCAGGACCACATCAGATGCTCACGAATGGCACCTGCACCCGACATCTTCAAGATCATTACAAAGAAGTGGGGAATGCCTCAGATAGATCTATTTGCATCTCCTCACAATCACCAACTCAAAAAATTCTGCACAAGGACATTTCATCCACTAGCATGGAAAGTGGATTCGCTCTCCTTCAGCTGGAAGGGCCTAACAGTTTATGCATTCCCACCTCTACCCTTGATACACAAAGTACTCCTAAAAATCAAGGAAGAACATCCAAGGATAATCCTGATAGCTCCAAACTGGCCAAGACAACACTGGTATCCACTACTAAGGAGCTTGTCTCGAACAATATGTGGCCAATACCCTGATGCCTTTGATGCTAACTCAGAACAACTACAGCACCATACATCCAAACCTGAAAACCTTACAACTCACTGCATGGAACATCACATAGCAGCAGCTAATCAAGAACTTTCCCAAAGAGTTAAAGACATTATTCTTGAAGCACGCAGACCTTCAACAAGAAGGAACTACGCTGGAAAATGGAAAAGGTTTGTCAGTTGGAGTTCTGAAAGAGGAAAAGATGTGTCAAACATAGATATGCCTAACATCCTGGAGTATCTGGCCGAACTTCTCCATTCAGGCCTCTCCTACTCCTCCATCAAGATACATGCATCAGCTATTTCAGCAGAATACAGCTTTGATCCACCTGTTTTTTCACACCCTCTGCCCAGACAATTTCTCAGAGGAATCAAGAATGTAAAACCTCCAAGAAAACCACCATTACCAGCTTGGGACTTAAACTTCGTACTAGAAAAGTTGACACTATCACCCTTCGAGCCAGCAGCAACAGCAGACTTACAACACCTGTCATGGAAAACTGCTTTCCTACTGGCAATTACCTCAGCAAGGAGGGTTTCAGAACTACAGGCCTTAATGGCAGTGCAACCCTTCCTAATCTTCCACCAAGATAGAGTATCCATGAGGACTAATCCAACATTTATGCCTAAGGTGGTATCCAGAGTGTCTTTAAACCAGGCAATCCACCTACCTACCTTCTTTCCCAACCCACAAAACAGAGGGGAAAGAATACTGCATACCTTGGATGTACATAGACAGCTACGCTACTACTTGGACAGAACCAAAAGCAGCAGAAAGACTGACCAACTTTTGTGGCCTATGCAACAGGAAGAGAGGGAAAAGCTATTTCCAAACAGACAATCTCCAAATGGATAGGAAATTGCATACGATTCTGTTACTCCTTCCATGGAAAACCAATTCCACAGAACATAAGACCTCACTCTACAAGGGCAACAGCCACTACCACAGCCTTCTTACGAGGAGTGGCTACCAAAGACATTATTGAGGCGGCTACTTGGACCTCCGTGCATACATTTGCCAAGCATTATAATTTGCCTCTATATTCCAGATCACGAGCAGGGTTTGCCACTGCTGTACTGCAAGGGATCCTAAACACACCATAATCTACTTTTATCCTCCTCCCCTAGTTGGCTATGGTATTCTACCCAGCTGTTATGACTGCAGATGCATCCATGAAGGACATAGTACAGTTTTGTACCTACCATAAATGTAGATGTCCGAACTGGATAGCATCTGCAGTCAGGATTACCCTCCCTCCTTCCCCTCTGAGGTACTCCTAGGGTGTTTACCCTCCTAATAGCTAGCTGATGGGGGGGAGTCTTTTATGGTGTATTTGTTTGTATATATGTACATACATGCTTATTTTTGTGGTTACCTCTATCCTTTTGGAAACATTGGCATCTATCCAAAATTTTTAGCCTTCAGGAGGGCTTCTGGCATCTGGGGCAAGAAACACTGAGGAAAATGGCGACGGCTGATGCCTTTATACCCGAAGTCCAACAGAGATGACGTCGGATGAAGAGCGACATCAGCCGAAGCCGGACCCGGACTTTGGAATCCGGCCGACTGACGGGCTGCCTGACGACAGGACAACCCAGCTGTTATGACTGCAGATGCTATCCAGTTCGGACATCTACATTTATGGTAGGTACAAAACTGTACTTTATTCGCCTCATACCTCAAGGAAACAGAGGGGGCGATACTGTTAGCCTCTTCACATTCTGTTCTACTAAGTGGATTGTAGAATTGACAGCACACAGACAGCCTGGTCTCAATGAAGTCATTCTTATTAAGCCAGCCTTAAAAAAAAAAAAGGCGGGTTCAGTACTGAAAACAAATTGGTTAATTATAGTTTAAAATGCTTTTTGTTTGTATCTTCATTTGTCTGAAGAAGGGTAGTCACCCGAAAGTGCTTACAATACTGTGTTTGGGTTTTATTTTGTTTTTTACCTGCCATTGTATTTATCTGAAGAATAAATTATTTACGTATTATTTGGTAACTGCTTTTTTTCTCTTTAAAAAAATCTTGATGATTGGATGAGAAATAGGAAATTCACCCTGGGGGTCACTTCTGTTGCCCTGCTTGATAGGGGCACAGGAAAATAATTTTCTTGGGTGGTGAAAGCCAGGGTACCTTTTTGGCTAGGCTTATATAGGCCCTAGGGCCAATAGCCTAGTACCAACCTATGAACCTATAATGTGCTCTAAATTGCATCATTGCTGAATGTTAACAGTTGTTTGCATCTCGTCATTGGTTTGTAACACTTTACTTTTGTATCTTTCTGGGTTGGACCTGAAATTGGAAATTGTGAAAAGTGCCAAGACCTGGTAAACTAGCAAAAAAAAAAAAGTTGCACTGAAATTTAACTGCAGCATAAATATTTGTGGTTAGTAAAGTGACAAAGTGAGATAGCTGGCAAATAAAATGACGTCTGGGAAGTGCATTTAGAATGTTATGTTACTTTGGTATTTTGGTGGCATGCAGTATGTATTTTTCTGTACTTATCAGTTTTTCACATTCCTGCCTATGTGCAATGTTGAGTTTATTTGTACTGGGAAGAAAGTTTAATATTAACGTGTGGTACTTCGAGAAAGCTAAGGTTTAACATGGCGAAATTGACTTTTGTTTTTACATGTTTGCATGCTTCCTTGTGTAAAGCATTCTTTGTATAAATAAAAGTTGATTTCTAGCCATTTGTTTAGAAAAAAATGTAAAAAAGCTTCCAAGCACTGAAGTCTAAGAACTCTTGGCGCATTTACGGCATGAATGTTAACATGCCAGCAAGAGGCGTGTGCGTCACTCTGGGGCAAAGTCTAATTACAATGCACTACTGTGACTACATACTTGTGAAGCAGATATTTTTCAATTTCTTAAATTAAGAGTTTGGCAGAAAAGCTTAATTTAAAGGATGCACGCAGACAATTTTTATGTAAAAATAAGCTGATTCGGCCGTGTTAAGCATGATCTTTAAAGAGTAAGTACACTGTTTGTTTCATTGTTGTCTTGTACTTTGCTTCACTGTGTAAATGTTATCTTGCTCCTGTCTTCATATGTATGTACCGACTTCTGTGAAGGATTGCTGTCTGGGGTCTATGTTTACTCATTGAAGGTTTTTTTCCTCGAACCGCCAATGAGCTAAAACACATCGAGCGTTCATTTCAGCAGAAGTGTGAGACTGGGAAAGTAACTAGTTGGCCAGCATTTACCCTTCTCACACACCGCGGTATTTCCAGCCCACTCGGACTGCATTCCAGTGGGGAAAAGGGCAAGTAGTTGGCCATCATCAGGACTTTTGCCTTTTTCCCCACTGTAGTGTGACTTTGGAGTTCTGTCCCCCACCACTCCGGCAAGAGCTTATGGCACCCACCTATCTTGGACAGCAGAGCACCAGGCCCTAAGGATACCCCCACGAGCGGTCCCCCACTTTCTGAAGGTCCCTCAGAGCCTGTGCCTGAGGAACCTCCCAGAAAGAAATTGTGCAAGAGGAAGCACATAGACTCCCAGGGCGAGTCTCTCACTTCGATACTGACCTCGAGGAATCGGAAGGGTCCCCCAAGTCTTCCTCTGATGATGTTTCCTTCTCCGATATCGTGGAGATACTGAAAGAGGAGACTGGCCTTCCAAGACCCCTTCCGAGGAGGAGTCGGTATTCCTTACAGCCTTTGGCGCTCAACCATCCGCCTCCTGGGTGTTTCCACCCTTCGATGAACTTCTTGACCTTATTTGTCGAAGGGTGTGGGAAAACCCTGATTCCGTGGAGCCAGTACCTCGGTGCCCCAACAAATTCCTCTCCGCCCCCCCAGGGAAAAGAATTTCTGACAAAGGGAGTCCCGGTAGATGCCATGGTGGTGGCGGCAGCCATCCAGAAGGAAGTTGCAGAGTCTTGCTCTTCGGTCCATCCTCCTAACAAGGAGTCTAGGACTATGGACTGGTACGGGAAACGTACCTTGTCTTCAGCCACCTTTACCTTAAGGTCGCTGAACTACTTATCTCATTTCACTCGGCTCCAGAGAGATCTCCTTAAGGAGTTAGGAGATACTCTTGCAGGTAACATACCTGAAGCGATGGCTCAGACGGTCAACGCACAGGTTTCTACCCTCAACCCCATCGCGAACTCGTCCATGTGACTCATTTCGTATGTGGCCAAGGGAGCGAGTAGAGCAGCCAGCTCGGGGGTAGCCCTTAGAAGGCAAGCCTGGCTGCGCGTGTGTCACTTTGCAGAGGCCTTCAAGTCTTTCTTCACTAATGCCCCTTTTGATGGCTCCTCACCAAAGTGAAAGACATCCTCACCAGGTGCGAGCGAGAGGGAAAGACCCTGTCTGCTGTAGGGGTCCATTTTTCCCTCCCGTCTAGGCCTTACCCCAAGGCTCAATGAGGGGGAAAGATGTGGTTCAAGAAATCGGAGGTTTTTTCCTGCCGCACAAGGTGAAACCCCCTCCCAAGGCGGGGGGGGGGGGTTATTCAGGTAGACGTCGCCCCAGAGGCAGAGGGGGCCCCTGCAATTCTGGGGACTACGACTCATTTCGTGGCTCCCCATACTCTCACTCCTGAGGGTGTGCCCGACTGTGCTTATCCGGAGCCAGTCGGGGTCGAATTTCCTTATATCCGGAAGCCTGGGAAAACATCACCCAGGACCGATGGGTATTAAGGATAATTTCTGGAGGTTACACCATTCCATTCTGTTCAGTACCCCCTCCCATCAGAAGGATCCCAGACGTTCCACCCAGTCAGAGGGATCAAGCAGCCTCAGAGGTATCTCAGCTGCTAGAAAAGGGAGTCATCCAACCAGTCCCCTCAGACCAGATCAGATTAGGGACTTACTCAAGATTCTTTTTTGTGCTGAAAAGAACAGGGGACCTGAGACCCATACTAGATCTCTGTCAACTCAGCCATTACGTACACAAGTCCAAATTCCGTATTGTCACCCTACAATCTTCTCCCATTGTTGGGAAAGGAAGTATGGATGTGCTCCATCGACCTGAAGGATGCTTACTACCATATCAAAATGGACAGGGCATCCAGGTGTCATCTACGCTTCCGGCTGGGAGCCAGACATTTCCATTTTCGAGCCCTGCCCTTTGGTCTCACCACAGCCCCCAGGGTGTTCACCAAGTGTATGGCAGTGGTGACAGCTCACTTTAGACGTCAAGGATTCCAGGTGTTTCCGTACCTGGACGACTGGCTCTTCACCGCCCCCACCAGGCATCTACTAATTCAGACCAGGGATGCTACTATCAGTCTGTGTCACCAATTAGGCATTACGATAAACTGGAAAAAATCTGCCTTATTGCCCTTACAGCGTGTAATTTTTATAGGAGCAGAGCTGGACACCATTCAAATGCGAGTGTTCCTACCACAAGAAAGGATCACAGGGTTGCAACAACAAATTCTCACACTGATGCCTCGGAGACATGCGAAGGCAAGACTGATTCTTCAACTCCTAGGGACCATGGCAGCTGCGATCATGTTGGTTCCGTAAGCGAGATTACATGAGAATTCTTCAATGGCTTCTCTTTGTCCAGTGGTTTCTCCAAAGACTTCCGCTATCCCATCCAATCCTATTGACAGACAAATGCAAGCAGGACCTCCGCTGGTGGCTGTGCACCAACAACTTGAACGTAGGAAAACCCTTTGTTCCACCCATCCCGGTGGCCACAGTGACTACGGACGCCTCCCAGATAGGGTGGGGGGGGCATTATCTCGACAGGATGGTCCAAGGCACGTGGCAGGAGCACGAGATACATTTGCACATAAATGTCCTAGAGATGAGAGCAGTGCTTCTTGTGTTGCAGGCACTTCAAGAAGTCCTCCCTCTAGGGACTATTGCGATACACTCAGACAACATGTCAGTAGTGTGGTATCTCAACAAGCAATGAGGAACCCGATCTTACCCACTATGCAGGGAGGCCATGCGAGTGTGGCATTGGGCAATAGCTTCCCAACGGTTTCTGGTGGCAACGCACATCCCGGGGAAGACCAGTGTGATAGCAGACAAGTTAAGCAGGGCAATTCTTATGCCCTCCGAGTGGTCCTTGAATCGCCTGGTGGCAGAGCGAATCTTCTTCAGATGGGGTCAACCTTGCTGTGACCTTTTTGCCAGCCCCCTCAATGTGAAATGCAGCAACTTCTTCTCGCTGATCCCCCCACCGGGGGAATCACCCAGGGACGCTTTAGCTCACAATTGGCCCTCTGGGCTGCTTTATGCTTTCCCTCAGTTTCCCCTTCTTTCAAGGGTGATTCAGCAAGCGCAACCCTTGGGAAGCAGGATGATTCTGATTGCCCCACACTGGCCTCGTCAAGTATGGTTCCCCTTCTTTAAACCCTACCTTGTGGATACTCCATGGATTCTGGAACCCCTGGAATCCCTTCCAGACTTACTGACACACATGTCGGGACAGTTCCGCTCCTCCCTGTGGACATTCCGGCTGACAGCCTGGCTACTCCACTTCCATCCTTAGTCAGATGTCATAATTTTTCGCCACACGTGGTACATATTTTGTTGTCCTCTCATAAACCATCCACTAGAAAGATCTACTTTAGCAAATGGAAAAGATTCTCCATTTGGGCTCATTCCAGAGGCATCGATCCCTACATGGCTCCAATTGACTCTGTTTTGGAATTTTTGTATATATTGTTCTATCAGGGGTCCGCTTCAGCCACCATCAAAGTTCAGCTGGCGGCTATATCTAACTTCCACGTGGCCAATGAACCTAGCCTGATGGTACACAGACTATGTAAGGCATTCCTTAAAGGTACCCTATTGCTTCGTCCCCCAGTATCACAACCTGTTATGCCCTGGGACCTCAATTTTGTTCTTCAAGCCTTCACTCTTCCACCCTTCGAGCCTGCATCTACCTGCGACTTAAAGTTTCTAACATGGAAAACAGCCTTTTTAATAGTGATCACTTCAGTGAGGCGGGTCTCCGAAATCCAAGCCCTTTCCATCAAACTCCCATATTTGATCTTCCATAAAGTTAGTCTCACTTAGACCAAACCCGTCATTCCTTCCTAAAGTGGCTTCTCTGTCTAATATTAATCAGTCTATTGAGCTGCTTGTTTTCTTTCCCAGTTTTTCCAACAAAGCAGAATTAAGATTTCACCAACTAGATGTACATAGACAGTTACGCTTCTACCTCCATTGGACAAAAGAGATTCGGAAATCTGACCAACTCTTTGACTCCTTTTCCAAAAGCTGGCTTGGTTCTCCGGTATCCAAAGTCATGCTCTCTAGATGGATAGCCAGCTGTATTTCCTTCATCTATCACACAGCAGGTAAAACTCTGCCCTTTCCACCTAAAGCCCACTCCACAAGAGCGGTTTCCACATCTACAGCCTATCGGGCTAGATTGTCAGTGGATGATATATGTGCTGCGGCCACTTGGGCTTCTCCTCACACCTTTGTCTCATTACAAATTGGACGTGATTTCCAGGGGCAGATCTTCATTTGGCTCCACGATTCTCAAGAGTATTTTCCTATGAGCCACCCGGGTTTTAGTTGCTAGGGACGCTGTCCCAAGGGTAAGAATGTGTAGGCGAGATAGGACTACATAACATCAAGAAGTTATGTACTCACCATAACGTTCGATGTATGTAGTCCATCTCGCCTCAGATTCTTACTTACCCTCCCGCCTTCCCCCTACCTGGAGGATTTGGAGGTAATATTTTACCATGCAGAGTCCCTTTGATTAATTTGTTTGATTAATTTGTTTGGATATTTAGGATGGGTTTTATAAATGCAATAACTGAATTGTTTGCAGCAAACTAGATCTGGGGATGCGAAGCAATGTACTATGGAATACCCTCTTAGTCCAGCCAATCGGAGACTTTTGAGCTAGTAAATAGGCCAAGTCAGAGCCGATATTCGGCTCCGAACCCATGGGTAAGAATGTGAGGCGAGATGGACTACATACATTGAACGTTATGGTGAGTACATAACTTCTTGTTTCCTCACTTTGGTATATATGCCCCTAGGGGCAAGAGGCTGGCATGAGTTTGTGCTTATGCTTCAAGTGTCTTACTGATTGCCTCTGTGCATAAGAGACGTAGAGAATTTTCCAGATGTGAATTTGCGATTCCAAATCCATTGATCCAAATTGTATTTGAAGAGTGCCAGGGAAAGTCTCTGCTTGACTTGAATAGGAAGCTTGTTCCAAAGGAGGAGCAATCTCAGAGACACATCTATCCAGCATGTTTTATTTGTGTTGCTGACTGCGTTTAGATTCTTGGATTGTGGGTGACTCTCGTGCTAAGGATCTAAACTTGGTGAGTAAGGGATAGGGATAAGTGGTTCCTTTCACTCTTGAAGAACCACACCAGATGTTCTTCTTGTTTCACTGTTGCAGTCATCACTTTAGGGTTATCTGCTTGCAGTAGCCCTCAGTCGGCCTGATTAACAAAAGTCTTGGGTCCTGCATTGGTTGCTGCCCCTTCTTCCATGACGTCAGGTCATCAGGGGTATAAAACATGCAGCCGACGCCATTACATCAGTCCTTCTTGCCGTGCGGTGCCCGAAGTAGAAGCCGTTTGCAGGTGCCGGTCAGCCAACTCCTGAAATGTTAGTTTTCCATTTTCAGAACCAAAGTCTTTAAATAAAGCTAAGTACCCTATTGGGGAAACTTTTTCTTGCTCCTTACTGATGTCAGTAAAAGTTAATAATTGCATTACTTGTGGAAAGCAAATACCTCATAAAGAGTATTCCTTGGCTAGGCCCTGACCACAACGTACCGTGCTATTGGTTTTGTGCTTTATTTGATCAACGCACTATCCGTCTGTATATTTACGCCTCTAAATATTTCTGTTCTCGGTTTAATTATCAAGAAATTACATCGGTTAGCCATCCGACTAAAAAAAAATGCAAGGATAAAGACGGAGACAGGCCGCCGAGGTCCAAAACTGCCGACGACGCTTATCCTTAGCCAGTCGCCAGTTCACCGGTACTCAGTGAGGAGCTTTCGCAGCCCCTGATACCTGCTACTTCTGATTTGCAGGCCTCTACTGAGACCCATTTGTAGTCTGGTATGCCGTGAGATGCTGCAGCTATGGAACCTGCGGATGTCTCTACCTTGGATTGGTCCGGAGCCGCTGTGCAGGCACCAGCTTCTGAGGGTGTATTTAGGCATATGGACTTGCATATTAAACCGACACCTTCTCCTTCGTTTAGGCCTAAATCTTGAACCATGCCTAAAAAATGACACCCAGGCCGTATGCTCAGGCCTCTATGCTTAAATAAACAAATAATAAGAATGGATGAAGATCTTATAACTTTTAATCAGGGGAAGCCACCCTCCCCCTTCTAAGAGACTTAGGACTGAAGTTGTTCATGAATCGTCTGACCTGGATTCTGATTTTTCTGATTCTTCTGATCTGGATTTGCCCTCCTCTACTTATGAGTATTCTGATGCAGAAGGCTCTATTCCCTCTACTTCCCCTCCAGAGGAATTTTCTTTTGGTGAAACCTTGCATCCTCTAAGGGAGCATTTCCACTGGGAAAGCCAGGATTTTTCTGATTCAAAAAAAGAGGCTTAGGGATTTCTTACTCCTGCCTCAGCATAGGCCTTTAGCTATTCCTCTTGTGTTAGACGTTGTTGATGTTGCTCCCAGAAAACCTGACAGATATTACAGGGTTCCTGATTCACACAAGTTCCTTTTTAAAAACCCTATTTCGGATCTAGAGACTATTTCACAAGGACCCAAGGGCATTAAAGCTTCTACTGCTAAAAATCCTACCCCTTCTGATGGAGACTTCAGGGTGCTGGGTAGATGGGGTAAGAAGGTTTACACTTCTGCAACCTTGGCCATTAGGGCTTTAAACTGACAGTTTCATATGTTAAAGTATCAACAACACGTTATTGCATTGCTTAAACAGAAAATGATTCCTGACTGTGCGGAAAATAGAGTTACAGGGTTTAATGCATTCTGCTGAACAAGTTGGAAAACATACTTTGCAATGTGGATTTGATTCTTTAGAGGCCTCTTGCAGGACTGCTGTTACTGGTTCTGTGCTCAGAAGGCATGCTTGGCTTAAGGAGCGATCTTTACCTGATCATGTTAAAGCTAAATTGCTGGATGCCCCCTTAAATCAGGACCGCCTGTTTGGCAACAAGGCTGAGAAAATTCTTAAAAAGATGGAAGATGAAGCTAAATCTATGCAAACTGTTAAAGATTTCTTACAAGTTCAGCCTCCTAGATTTAGTATTGGTCCTTTCCAGCCTCTTTAATGTCTTCTCAAGCCAAACCCAGACATAGCAGGAACCCCAGGTTTCAGTCCCAGGGGACACGCAAGACTAAGCAGTGTGGGGTTTCCACACCTAAATCGGGGAGTAGTAAGACTCCCCCCTGTGGAAAACAGTCTCAATGACTTGCTTCCAAAACTTCCAAGCACTTCCTAACTGAATGCTCCTTTAGGCGGAAAGATTGGTCTGCAGGCCAAAACTGGGAACTCGTTACCCAGGACAAATGGGTTTTAAATAGTGTCCCAAAGATACAGATTTCACTTCCACACCTTACCAACACCAAGCGGGTGGCCAGATCTACCCCCAAATCAGTGGGCAGAGGCCCAAAATCAAGTACTCTCTCTATTAAGCATGGGGGCTATTCACTTGGTACCAGAAGAGGAAAAGGAACAAGGGTTCTATTCGAGAGTTTTCCTGGTACCCAGAAAAGGCAATGCATGCATCCTATCCTGGACCATTCTACTCTAAATACCTTTATGGTTATTCCAAAATTCAAGATGCTGACTCTTCACCAGCTGCTTCCTATGCTAGGCAAGATGCATGGTTGGCAACACTAAATTTAAAAGAAGCATACCGGCACATCCCTATCAGGGAGTCTTGCAGAAGATACCTACGCTTCAAAGCAGGCTACATGCACTATCCGTTCTCTGCACTGCCCTTTGGCTTATCTACTGCGCCCAGGGTATTCACAGTGTGCCTAACTCCAGTCATTGCATTCTGCAGGCAAAGAAATATTCAAATATACCCATATCTGGACGATTGTCTAATTCGGGCAGAAAGCCAGGACATACTTTTGAATCATCTGGCCTTTGTTCAAAGGGTACTGACTTGTCTGGGGTACACCATAAATGAAAAGAAATCACACCTGGTACCCTGTCAACAAATTATATTCCTGGGAGCAAGCTTGAATACAACTTCCCAGATGGCTTTCCTAACGCCAGAGAAACGGATTCAGTTGACAACCTACTTCAAACAAGTGGCCACAAAAACCCAGTTATCTGCAAGGCAAATACTACAAGCCTTGGGTTTCACGGCCTCCTGCATTCTTCTAATTCCATATGCAAGGCTGCATATGAGGAAACTGCAGTGGTATCTCAAAAGCCTATGGTGTCAACATTCACAGGATCTAGAAGCAATGATTCCTATCATACTATGCCTACGCCTAGAGTTCTTTTGGTAGGCAGCCAAAACAGTGGACTACTATTCACACAACCCCCTGCCACCCTAACCTTAACAGACGCATTAGACTATGCATGGGGGGCCCACCTGGCAGTGAAGTGCATTCAGGGCAAATGGAGCCCAAGTCAAATGCACCTGCATATCAATCAAAAAGAAATGTTAGCTGTACAGAATGCTCTGACTGCCTTCAAGGACCATTAATGATAAAGACTGACAACACCACTGTTATGTGGTACATAAGCAGGAGGGACACATTCTTACCCCCCTCTGCAGACTAGCCATGGTGTTGTGGAACACAACCCTGAGCTATCAAGTACATTTACAAGCTCAATTCCTGCCAGGAAAACTAAATACTCTGGTAGACGAACTAAGCACAAACCTCATGGAACCACACGAGTGGAAACTAGAACCAAGGATTTTCAACATGTTGACAAGCAAATGGGGAGCCCAGATATAGACCTGTTTCCCTCCCAACAAAACTATCGGACAAATTCTGCACAAGGACTCCCCACAAACAAGCTTGGAAAGTGGATGCTCTGTCCTTCAGCTGGAAAACCTATCAGTTTATGCCTTTCCTCCTCTGCTCTTCAAAGTGCTACTAAAGATCAAACAAGACAAACCAAGGACAATTTTGATTGTACCAGACTGGCCACGCCAACACTGGTACCCCCTCTTGTGCAGTGTGTCACTGTGGGCCCCATGGCACCTGCCTCAGACTCCTACCCTGCTGTCTCAGCAGGAGAACCAAATTCTGCACCGTCAACTTCAAACGCTGAATCTAGCAGCCTGGCTAGTTACATAATTTCTCCTTTACCATCCCTCAGTAAGCCAGTGATGGATATCATTTTAGAGGGAAGGAGGCCTAGTACCAGAAAGTCTTACGCAGAAAAATTGAAAAGATTCTGCCCCTGGAACCAAGCTCAAGGGATGAGCACAACAGTGCCCAATTTACCTCAGATTTTACAATACTTAACTGAGATGCTTCATAAGGGCCTGTCTTTCTCCTCCATCAAAATTCACGCCTCCGCCATCTCAGCTTATTATAACACAGAACCATCCCTCTTCTCTCATCCACTACTTAAGCAGTTCCTCAGAGGGGCCAAAAGTCTGCGACCACCCAGGAGAGCTCCAACTCCAGCCTGAGACCTCAACTTTGTATTGGAAAAGCTCATCTTCCTCCTTTCGAGCCAGCTGCCACTGCGGACTTAAAATTCCTTTCTTGGAAAACAGCTTTCCTTTTAGCAGTCACTTCAGCAAGAAGGGTATCTGAATTACAGGCCCTCATGGCAGTGGAGGCTTTCATAATCTCATGTGGACAGGGTGTCCCTCAGGACCAATCCCTCCTTCATGCCCAAGCTGGTATCCAGTGTGGCCCTTAATCAGTCCATACATTTGCCAACCTTCTTTTCTAATCCACAGAACAAAGGGGAACGGATTCTGCACTCCTTGGACGTGCACAGACAACTTAGATTCTACTTGGACAGAACTAAACCTCAAAGGAAATCTGATCAACTGCTGGTGGCGTTTGCTGCAGGGCAGAGGGGAAGGCTGTTTTAAAGCAAACCATTTCCAAATGGATAGGCCATTGTATTCATTTCTGCTACAAACACCATGGAAAACCTATCCCACAGGGGATCAGACCCCACTCTACCAGGGCTGCATCTACCTCTACTGCCTTTCTCAGAGGTGTCCGTACCAGGGACATCCTAGAAGCTGCTACCTGGAGTTCTGTACATACTTTCACCAAGCATTATCATCTGCCAATTTTCTGTAAATCCAGAGCTGGCTTTGTCACTGCAGTCTTGCAGGGCCTTTTAGCTGGTCCTAATTGTATTTAAATTCCCCCTCCCATCCTTAGGTTTGGGAATCTACCCAAAAGTGATGACTGCAACAGTGAAACATGAAGAACATAGTACAGTTGTGTACACTTGCCATAAATGTAGATGTTAGAGTGTATTCACTGTTGCAGTCCTGGTTACCCTCCCTCCAGCCCCCTTCTTTTTTTGGATATACCTAGACTTTCCTTTGCTATCTTCAAAAGCTTATTGATGTATTTGCTTTTTTGTTGGAGGTATATCCTTGTACATTTATAGATTTAATTGTTTCCCATTAAGGGGGCACCTGACATTTGGGGTAAGAAAAACTGATGTAATAGCGTCGGCTACATGTTTTATACCCCTGACGACCTGACGTCATGGAAGAAGAAACAACACAGGAACTATGAGATGGAGGAGTGAAGAACCCTGCTCGTGCAAAAGGACGATAGTCTCAAACGTTGAATGTACGGATCCAAACAAACTGTTGTAATATCCAATTACAGAATTTTATTGTATCCAAGTTAAGCGCTTTCAGCTGTATCCCAGCCTTCATCAGAACAAATAATGTGACCAAAGACAAGGTATATATACACACATAATTATATCCCACTAATTGATTAATTAAAAGATAAAAACCGCCAAAAATTATTTAAAGATACATAGTGTTTAAATCAGTATTTACATCATCTAGTCACTAACACTTCAGTGTCCCTGATATACATATAAAATGCATCAACATAAATAAAAACTGAACATTGTCAAGTTACTAAAAAGTTGTATACAAATGTTATAAATATTACACAACAACACATCTGCTGTTCCCCTTAGAGGTCTATCCTTACTAAAAAACTTACATTAAAATACATAACAAAATCCTGGTGTGTGCCTGATGAAAATGACTCTCCAGATATGCTGCTAAAAATAATAATAAATATGCTATTCCAATGCTAAAAATGGTTTTATACTAATAAAATCATTGAGGCCAGGTGGTCTTGTGGAGTCGGTAATAATTTGCCATTTACTTTCACTTAATGCCAACTTTCATTTGTTGTGTAATATTTATAACATTTGTATACAACTTTTTAGTAACTTGATAATGTTCAGTTTTTATTTATATTGATGCATCTTGTATGTCTATCAGGGACACTGAAGTGTTAGTGACTAGATGATGTAAATACTGATTTAAACACTATGTATCTTTAAATAATGTTTGGCGGTTTTTATCTTTTAATTAATCAATTAGTGGGATATAATTATGTGTGTATATATACCTTGTCTTTGGTCACATTATTTGTTCTGATGAAGGCTGGGATACAGCTGAAAGCGCTTAACTTGGATACAATAAAATTCTGTAATTGGATATTACAACAGTTTGTTTGGATCCGTACATTCAAAGTTTGAGACTATCGTCCTTTTGCACGAGCAGGGTTCTTCACTCCTCCATCTCATAGTTCCTGTCATGGAAGAAGAGACAGCAACCAACGCAGGACCCAAGACTTTAATCAGGCCGACTGAGGGTTACTGCAAGCAGATAACCCTAAAGTGATGACTGCAACAGTGAATATACTCGAATATCTACATTTATGGTAAGTGTACACAGCTGTACTTTGCTTATGTTTTGATGTTTTTGAATTAAACTTGTAATACATTTTAATAAAATGCCCATTATATTGAATGAAAGAGTTCCATTTATGCCATCAAGACTAGATCCTTTTTTATGTAACTTTAAGACTATTTAACCATATCTTTAGAAATAAGAGGGCATTGACCATTGCAGGTAGTAGTGTAAGAAGCAATACCATCTCCAGTATTGGAGTCCTTCCCAAGTTTTTCACAGCATTTGTAAAATATCGAAGAAATTTCGATCAGGTACGGTCTCACCATCAACATTTCTGATAGTGAGGTTCTGATCTTTACTGCAATTTTGTACATACTAAAAAAGGATTTCTTTTTGTCCATTACCCTAGTGTAGAGAAGTGTAGGCTGGATTTTCAACTACTCTAAGATCAGACTGCTGTCCATCCCATAACACACAATCATCTTTCTGCTGTCCACCCACTTTTTACATATGGTTGTCTAAACGACACGCCCATCACTATGCTGCTCACCTCTACTCCATCAGTGATCTATGATGAAGCAGTAAAACAAGAACTGAGATGGGGCAACTCAAGTGTACATCTGCCATTGATTTAAAAGCACCTTAAGCAGCTTTTTATTTGCAATATGGTGTACTTCCCCAGTACAGCTGTATCTGGATGGACAATCACAAGTGTCTTTTAATAATGTGTGCTACATTCCCAATGTATGCAAGATGCTGTCACAAAACTGAGTTTTAGTAGCAGTGCTGCAGTGTGACTAGCCAAATGATTCCCTCTTCCAATCCTGCCCCAAGACACTTCAGAGGATCACTGTTTGTTCCGTAGTGCTGATCCCATGAATCTGACATCTAGTAATTACTACACTATTAAGAAATGAAAAAAATGCAACTGATAGAGATAAAATATTGTTATGCTGCTTAAAAAGAAACTTGGCAATGTTACATTTCTAAATGATATAATAAAAAAAAATACAGGATTCTAAATATGGCATTGAATTTCAATGGCATCTTTGGTAGCATTGTCGTAAATGTGATAAATTGTCGTACAGAAAATCTATTATTAATTATGTTAAAACAAGCTGAGTAAATTGTCCAATCCATAACTGGGCAATTGATGATATGCTGAATATTTCCATGCACAGTCATAAAATTTGTCATATTTTGTAATTTATCATATTCATCTGTAACTTGAACTCTATCTGAAAAGTTAACTATTAATGAACGCAAAACGTAAACCTTCAAAAATTGACATGATAGTTCATTAATTTGCAACCATCACTCACACAGAATTGTAGTTATGCTATTTTACGATTAACTTTAATTGAACAATAAAATCCATTTAATGAGCTATTAATACAGCCTTTGATAAAACTTAAAACAATTAGAATGAAAGCCAGTTTTAGCAAATCGTCAGAGTACAAAAAATAATTGACCCCCTAACTAACACCTGTTGCACTCTTAAATAAAATCTTTAAAAATTGACTTAAAGTAATTGATCCCGAGTTAAGTGGTAGTTAAACTGTATTTTTGGACAGACCTAAACTGACCGAAAAAATCAAAAAGTGGAAATTAAGCATCTGTCTGGTCCAAAAATACAAACAGAAAATTACCAAAGTGCAGTTTTTTTGTTATAAATGTATGGATCTGACAAACACTTCCTCTGTATAGTAATATTCAGATGTTTTATTAGTTCTGTTATCATTGGAGACTGGTTGAACAAAGTGACAATTTACAATTTCAAATAAATATGTTCTCTTTTTGATAAGAGTGGTAGCTGTTGGGTCTTTTGAAAATTGCAGCAGTTTCACTTATATGTCCTCCAGTCCTAATTGCTTTAATGACGCTGAAGTACAACTAAGGTTCGTACAGAAGTCAGAAAGCAAAAGAGCATAGAGAACAAATGGAATGATTGGAGTATCTTCCTTCCAAAGTAATAATTAAAAGCAGCTAGGGACTAGAGTTGTAACACCTCCAACTAATCTAGAACATGTTTCCGATTATGCAAAACTTTTGGTGCAGGGAACACTTTTTTTTTTATTTTATATAATCTAGTACTTGTCATAATTGAGTGCTGGTGAGGTACATAAACTTCCCCTTCATTCACTGCTGCACACTTGATCACTGGCAATTATCCACCAGTCAGGATAGGTAGACACTAGGGAATAGGAAGTTTGATTTACTCACAGCTTTCATACTATGTTTTAACACATTCTTAAATGCTTGCTTAGAGAATGGGAGGAGACCTGTACATTGCCACTCCATTTGGAGAATGACCCATCTGCAGCAGGGTGCAAATGTACAGGTAAAGCCTGCTGAAAAATGAGTCTGCCTCTTCATAGCAGCAAATTAAGCTGCCGTGGAGCTCAGATTGAAAGACTGCAAACAGCCACCATTATTTTATGCTTGCTAATCAGCACTTTTGCTGTTTAGAGAGTTTAACATTAAAAGGAAAAAGGTGTGTGTGTGCTTGCATACATAAAAGTGGAAGTGTGTGTGTAAGTAATTAAGCAGTAGCAGCAGTCTAGTTATGCATAGCTCTTGACCTCTTAGTTTAAGAAATCTGGATAAAGCATAAAGTAAAGGGAGAGCAAAGCGTCAAAAATAGGAACAGATTTTAAATATTGCTCTTTTATGATTCAGTGACTTCAATTCCCAAAGATTGGCAACAAACTACACATTTTAAGTGTAAGGGACCAAAAAAATGTAGCACATTTGCGGATATTTTTTGAAAATGTTATATTTTGGTTATAGAATACTTCCTCCAACACCATTTACATATACTACAGCAAGTTATGTGCATGTATTTACTCAAATGATCAACTAAAGATGGACCCCCTTCCCTCAAAAAAAAAAAAAAAAAATATATATATATATATATATATATATATATATATATATATATATGTGTGTGTGTGTGTCTATATGACTTTACTATATTGTAATAACTTTCTCCTTTTCACTAAAGTGTCTATTGTATATTCTACTTTCTTTGTTGTCCATAGATACTGTACCTGTCAATGTTATTGTTTTATTGGAGCTTTTCTTCCAGGGCCTCCGCTGAAAATGGGCTCACACCCAGATGGACTATCCCGGTCAACAAATGTAAAATAAATAAAATAAATCAATTAGATAAAGGAACTATTTTAATTCAAAAATGTATGTAAAACAATAGTATAGTTTAAAAAAAAAAGATAAAACACAGTTCACAAACAGCCCATTCTCTAAGCCCAGTAATGCCCTCCAGAGTCTGTTACTGTGTAAATAATGCCCTTCCAGTGGTGTACAGGCCCTACTGCTGTGTCCGGTCTCGTAACACCCCTAGGTAGGTTTTGTTTACAAAGTACTACACACCCTGTTAGACATTGTTGCTTGCTTATCACCCTTTCAGCTACTGCAGTAAACCTGGATAAAAAATACCTCACCCTCTCTCTTTGTACATTTTGTAAATATTGTTTGCATGCTTATAATATACTACAGTGCTACTTGACTATAGAGTAGTACACTTATTCTTGTATGTAATTCCTCTATTACTGAAGAGAACTAAGATTCTGAATTTGGACTGGGAGATGAAGGGACAGATAAGGGTTTTCTAATCAGATTTTTCATTCAGCCTCGAGAGAGCTTAGTTTCTCATTTTTCTCAGTGGATGTTTCTCTTTTGCAGACCATTTCCAAAATGTCTCAGTTTTCAGTGGGAGAACTCTTGATGAGAAGTTGTTCTATCTCGCCGTTCATTCTTACAGATGAGTTCAGAGCCAATCCTCTGCTCCGAGTCGGCCTACTACAAAGTTCGAGGTCTTCAGATGGCTCGAGGCCAAGTTCCTATCCCATGATGCACCTTGAGTTACCTCAGATCTAGTTTGCCTCTGCAATAGATCAGAGGTTCCTTGCACAGCTTGGGCCAGTATAGTTCTTTTTCTGATATCTAGCAAAATTGTTATTTCTAAAAATATTTACAGTTGCTCTTTAACAGTTATAGCTTTTATAGCTTGTTAGTAGATATATTCCTTGTCATTTTGTCCTTCGTTTTTTCTGTTAGGCCTGTAATATTCCCTTTCTCTTTAGTGTGCCTTTACAATATTATACATAACTTATTTAAATAGTTTGAGTAAGTAGTTTGTGTGTGTGTGTGTTTTTTTTTTTTGAATAGTGACAGTTTAGTCACAGTATATTGTTATTCAACCCATTTGTTTAGGGCTTATGTCACTAATTTAGCTTTACTAGTTAAGCCTTTCTAATTGTTTGGGTGTGTTTAGTCTCTTTTATAGTACAGTAATATTTTTCTTGATGCTGTATATTGGATTATGGCTGACCAGGAGAAAGATAAGCATCCTAAGTGAGGCTTTAAAAAGTGTCTAAAATGTGGGCAGAAGATGTCTGACAGTCACGTTAATTGCGTGTATTGTCTTGAAGCCTTGCACTTACAGGAACGCTGCTCCATTTGCCATTCTTTTTCCTCCAGAGCTCTTCAGGAGAGAAATAGCAAGCTCATAGATAGAGGACTTCTGAAACCATCTTTTCAGGAAGCTTTGAGTGACCACGATAAGTCTAGTAAGTCGTCAAAGTCTTCTAAGGCTTCTTCGGAAGTAAGAAAATCTAAGAAACTGTCGACGTCTGCTCCACAACTCTTGGAGCCGAGCCTCTTGTGTTTTCGGAGCCGGTCCCCAGTCCTGGAACCAGTGTCCGAAGTACTAAAGTCTCAGATTCTTCAGTCAGTGCATCCATCCATTCATTCATCTCTGTCTTCGATCAGCCTATCTGATTTGGATGTGACTTGTGTGGTGCAGAAGTTGCTACAGGCACCAGCGTTTGCAAAATTTTTATCTGCTCTGGCCCCGAATGGTTTCGGAACCGAAGACTGTAATGCCATTAACTTCCTTTCCTCCTCTGAGCCATACCGGTCCTTTGGTGCTGGAGGAGTCAGACCTGATGATTGTTGAGCCTTCAGAGCCGATGCCTGTTCCAGTGCCATCTTTCCTGTTTACTTGGACTTCCTTGGTGCCTATTGAGGAGTCTAGGAGCTGACAGTCTCTGGTCTGGTCCGGGGAGGATAGTTGGACTGACTTGTTGGTTCTGACTTTGCCTCTTGAGGCCTCGGCTTGGATGAGCTCTACTCCTACCTCTGATTTGGAGCCCACTGTCCCGGTGCCGGGGGAATCGATGGTTTCTTCGGATCCAGCGGTCCTTTCTCATCAGAGCAGAGATGCCTTTGAAGCCATGAGGAGAGTGATGTCTTCCAAGACATCTACAACTTTAGGTCCAACTACCTCCTCCCCAAAAGCACCTGTGTCTACTTCTGCCTCACACATCCTATTGAAGCGTAGAGACCCTGAGCCTCAGGCAGCCCCACTGGGTGGCACCTGCTCTTCCGAGACTTCACCAGAAGTTCCCACTGATGAGGTTCCCAGGAAGAAAATTTGCAAGAGGAAGCACCTAGACTCCCCACAGGAGTCTGTCGCATCAGACACCAACTTAGATGAGTCAGAAGGGTCCCCACGGTCCCCCTCTGAAGATATGTCATTTCCTGAAATATTAGAAATCCTTAGGCAGAGGGGTTGCTGAAGTCCACCAACCCTGATGAAGATGAGTATGTTCTCCTGAAGGCTTTCGGGTCTCAACCCTCCACCTCTTGGGTGTCTCTGCCCTTCAATGAGATCATGGAGCTGGTCTCATGAAGGGCGTGGGAGTCGCCGGAAACCATGGAGCCTGTCCCTAGGAGGCCCAATAAATTTATTTCTGCCCCCCAGGAAAAGTCTTTCCTCACCAAGGGAGTGCCAGTTGATGCCATGGTGGTGGTGGCAGAAGCCACCAAAAAGGAGATGTCAGAAACTTCTTCCTCTGTCCATCCTCCTAACAGAGATTCTAGGATCATGGATAGATACAGGAAGTGCACATACAGTTCAGCGATTTTTGCCATGCATTCACTGAACTATCTCACTCATTTTACGAGACTACAAAGAGACCTCTTAAAGAGCTTGGAGATGCTCTTCAGGGTACAGTAACTGCAGGAGCTTCAGACAGAGTCACCTTCCAGCTTGCTACTCTCAGTTCCATAGTGAACTCGTCCATGTGTCTCATTTCATATGCAGCTGATGGGGCGAGTAGGGCAGAGAGGGTACAGGAATTGATCTCAGGAGACATTCCTGGATGCACTTGTGTTCCTTCGCAGAGCCTTTTAAGTCATCCTTTGTCAACAACCCTTTTGATGGCTTGTCCCTTTTCAGGCTCAAAGTTGAGGAAGCTTTGACCAGGTGTGAGCAGTAAGGAAAATCTCTTGTCTGCCGTCGGAGTCCGTTTTTCCACCCCTACCAGACTCTACCCCAAGGGTCAAAAGGGAGGAAAAATTTGGTTCTGAAAAGCCCAAGGAGCCTTTCTGGACACATGTGGTGAACCTCCCTCCAGTGGCAGAGGAGGAGGCAATAATGGAAGACGCTGCCCTCGTGGCAGAGGGGGGTCCACAAAATCAGGGAGACGGAGACCAGATTTTTGGGAAGCCCTAACGACTGTCCTGCTCTAGAGGTAGTCGGGGGTTGCTTATCTTTGTATCCAGATGCCTGGCTGAAAATAAATGACAACTGGGTACAAAGTATAGTTTTCAGAGGATATGTCATTCCTTTCACCACTCCCCCTCCATTGACGACAAAAATCCCGGACGTTCCACCCAGTTACACAGAACAAGCGATGGTAGTGGTCCAAACGTTGCTAAGAAAGAGTCATCCAACCAGTCCCAGCAGACCAGACAGTATCCGGAACTTACTCAAGATGCTTTTTAGTTCCAAAAAAGACAGAGGACTGGAGACCTATTCTGGACCTCAGCAGGCTAAACAGATTGGTCAAGAAAGAAGTTCTGGATGGTCACGCTTCAGTCAATACTTCCCTTTTTAGGGAAAGACAATTAGATGTGCTCGATAGATCTACAGGATGCGTACTACCACGTAAAAATGGCCAGACCATCCAGAGATCATCTGTGCTTCCAGCTGGGAGACAATCAGTACCAGTTTCTAGCCCTGCCCTCTGGTCTCACTACAGCCCCTAGAGTGTTCACCAAATGTATGGCAGTGGTCACGACTCACATGAGGCATTTAGGATTCCAGGTGTTTCTGTACTTAGACGATTGGCTCCTCACCACCACCACCAGGCATCAGCTAATACAAGCCAGGAACACCACTCTTACTCTCTGCAATCATCTGGGCATTACAATAAATGAAGAAAAATCTGCCTTGTCGCCATCACAACATATCGTTTTTATCGGAATTGGACACCACCACTTTAAAACTTCCAGCAGAAAGAGTTTTATTACTTCGTCAGCAGGTCCACATCATCATATCCAAAGACAGGGCTCCAGCATCAGAAGTGCTAAAGTTGTTAGGCATGATAGCAGCTGCAATATTAGAGATACCGTTGGGTCGCATGCACATGCGGATTCTACAATGGCTGTTATTCACTCAGTGGTCTTACCAAGAGCTCCCAATGTCTCATCTCATAATTATTACAAACACATGCAAAAAGGATCTTCAGTGGTGGTTGACCTCTCCATGTAACGGTAGGCCATCCTTTTATCCTACCCTCACCAGCGGCCACAGTGACCATGGACGCTTCCTTGATAGGGCGGGGGAGTGGGCATTTTCAGGGAAGAACAGCCCAAGGCACATTGACCGAACAGGAGTCGCATCTGCATATCAATGTCCTGTAGATGAGAGCGGTACTTTTGGCTTTGCAGTATTTCCAGGACGCTCTCCCTCTGGGGACTATTGCGATTCAGATGGACATGTCAGTGGTCTGGTACTTGAAAAAACAAGGAGGAACCAGGTCCTATCCCCTTTGTCGCGAGGCCCTAAGAGTATGGCAGTGGGCTACATCCACCCAGCGCTTTGATAGCAATGCACATCCTGGGGAGATCCAAAGTGATGGGCTAAGTGTGCAGGGCAATTTTGTTGCCTCATGAGTGGTCCCTCAAAAAAGAGACAGCGGAGATAATATTCCACAGGTGGGGCAAGCCTTGCTGCAACCTTTTTGCCAACCACATGAACACAAAATGCAGAAGCTACTTTGCCCTGATTCCCCCTCTGGGAGAAGCCCCAAAGGAAGCACTCGTACATGATTGGCATCCGGGTCTCCTCTATGCATTCCCACCAATTCCCTTGATATCCAAAGTATTGCAGAAAGCAAAAGCCCTGGGAAGGACCATCGTTCTAGTAGCCCCTCATTGGCCTCGTCAGATTTGGTTCCCCTAATTTCGACTTTTTCCAAGAGCCTTGGATTCTGGACCCAGTTCCAGACCTTCTGACACATTCTTCGAGGGCTCTTCATCCTCTCTTCAGTCCCTGAAATTGACAGCTTGGCTGCTCCAATTCCCAACATAGCCAGGTTCCTTAACCTCTCAAACGCAACACAGCATATATTGATGTCTTCTCATAAGTCCTCTTCTAGGAAGCTATACTTTGGCAGATGGCAAAGATTTTCTATATGGGCTTTTCAAAATAACATTGATCCTTACTTCATATTAGAGTTTTGACTATGCTTTTCAATAAAGGAGCTGCAGCAGCAACAGTTTGGGTACAACTTGCTGCCATCTCTAATTTTCACCTTCGCTTTGAAGGATTAAACATAATGTCACACAAGCCATCCAAAGCCTTTCTCTAAGGGACCTTTCATCTCCAACCACCTGTGAAATCCCCTTATACCCCATGGAATCTAAATGTTATGCTTTCACGCATTATTCTCCCACCTTTTGAACCAGCTTCTTCACGTGATTTTAAATATTTGTCATGGAATACTGTCTTTTTAGTAGCCATCACTTCTGCCCGTAGAGTGTCAGAGCTACAGGCCTTGTCCATAAAGCCTCCTTATTTGATTTTCCATGCTGGCAATGTCCCTGCGAACAAATCCTACATTCTACCCAAAGTTTGTACTGAAGCTAACCTTAACCAGATCACAGATTTACCAGTGTTCTTCCCCAAACACACCAACAACTTGGAGTATAGGCTGCACAAGCTTGTTCATAGACCGCTCATATTTTACCTGGATAGAACAAAAGAGTTCAGAAAATCAGCAGCCTTTTTTTTCCTTTTCAGATACCAGAAAAGGTATGCCAGTGGCAAAAACAACACTGTCTAGATAGTTATCTGATTGTATCGCATTTACTTATTTAGCTGCTAATTTACCTTTACAGCACAAAATTAAGGCTCATTCTACCATCTTCTGCCTTTTCTGCTAGGCTTCCTATAGACAACCTTTGTGCAGCAGCCACTTGGTCAAAACCTCATACCTTTATCACTCATTACAAAGTTGACAAGGCTTCCTTTGGTTCTACTGTCTTGAAAAACATACTCCCGTGAGCCACCTGAGAAAGATGGTGCTTGGGACGCTACCCATCTGTAAGAATGAACGGCGAGATAGAACAACTTCACATAAAGAAGTTATGTACTCACTATAACATTCCATGTGAGTTGTTCATTTCGCCTTCATTCTTACTTCCCACCCTCCTACCCCCTCCAGTGTTTTCCGAGGATCAAGATACTAGTTTTATCCTGGTTGCTCGCTCTTTCTTTCTGTGCGTTTTCTCCTAAAGAGTGATAGAATGGCACATGGTATTATATGCAGCAAACAAGATCTGAGGTAACTCAAGGTACATCATGGGATAATGACTTGGCCTCGAGCTGCCTGAAGACCTAGAGCTTTGTAGTAGGCCAACTCTGAGCTGAGGATCGGCTCAGAACCCATCTGTAAGAATGGTGGCAAGATGAACAACTCGCATGCAACGTTAAGGTGAGTACATAATTTCTTTTTTTTCTGTCGGAAAATACTGTGAGCTGTTAGAGAAGGAATTTCCATAACCGTCACATGTTCTTCCATTTCTGGGGGATGTGGTACTGCCTGCTATCTTCCTGACAGTCTGCCAGCTGCCCATAAAAAGGCAGAAAGGATGTATAAAGTTGATCTATCCTTTTACATTTGTATACCCTTCCCAAACCTGACAAGCAGCTATAGCTTTAGTTAATCTAACTGCTGTTAAACATTTAGAAAATTTTAATCGTTCTTTTTTTAAGGGTGGGAAGATTATTGCTAAGTATGGGGAGGGGGGAGTCTGTACTTCGGTTGCTCCCGTCAGGGGTCGCCACAGCAGATCAACTGTTTCCATTTCTTCCTGTCCCCTGCATCTTGCTCTTCACACCAACCACCTGCATGTCCACTGTCACCACATCCATAAACCTTAGCTTAGGCCTTCCTCTTTTCCTGTTACCTGGCAGCTTCATCCTTAGCATCTTTTTCTCAATATACTCTGCATCCCTCCTCAGGACATGTCCAAGCCAACATAATCTTGCCTCTCTGGCTTTGTCTCCAAACCTTCCAACCTGGGCTGACCCTCTAATATACTTATTCCTAATCCTGTCCATCCTCGTCACACCCAGTGCAAATCTTAACATCTTCAACTCTGCCACGTTAAGCTCTGACTCCTGCCTTTTTGTCAATGCCACTGTCTCCAACCCATATAACATAGCTGGTCTCACTACCCTCTTGTAGACCTTCCCTTTCACTCTTACTGGTACTTGTTTGTCACAAATCACTCCTGACGCTCTTCTCCACCCACTCCATCCTGCTTGTACTCTCTTCTTCACCTCTCTTCCACACTCACCATTACTCTGAACTGTTGATCCCAAGTATTTAAACTCATCCACCTTCGCCACCTCTACTCCCTGCATCCTCACCATTCCTATATCCTCCCTCTCATTCACACAGCTATATTCTGTCTTAGTCCTACTGACCTTCATTCCTCTTCTCTCTAGAGCATATCTCCACCTCTCCAGGGTTGTCTCCACCTGTTCCCTACTCTCACTACAGATCACAATGTCATCATAGTCCATGGGGACTCCTGTCTGATCTCATCTGTCAACCTGTCCATCACCATTACAAATAAGAAAGGGCTCAGAACTGAACCTTGATGTAATCCCACCTCCACCTTAAATGCATCTGTCAGTCCCACCGCAGACCTCACCGCTGTCACACTACTCTCGTACATATCCTGTACCACTCTTACATACTACTTTGACGCTCCCGACTTCCTCATACAATACCACAACTCCTCTCTAGGCACCCTGTCCTATGCTTTCTCTAAATCCACAAAGACACAATGCAACTCCTCCTGACATTCTCTGTACTTCTCCATCAACACTCTCAAAGCAAACATCGCATCTGTAGTGCTCTTTCCTGACATGAAACCATACTGCTGATCACTAATCATCACCTCCCTTCTTAATCTAGCTTCCACTACTCTTTCCCATAACTTCATGCTGTGACTGATCAGTTTAATCCCTCTGTAGTTACTACAGCTCTGCACATCACCCTTATTCTTAAAAATCGGTACCAAAACACTTTTTCTCCATTCCTCAGGCATCCTCTCACTTTCCACGATTTCATTAAACAATCTAGTTAAAAACTCCACTGCCACTTCACCTAAACACCTCCATGCTTCCACAGGTATGTCATCTGAGCCAACAGCCTTTCCGTTCTTCATCCTCTTCATAGCTATCCTTATTTCCTCCTTGCAAATCCACTGCACTTCATGATTCACTATCTGCACATCATCCAACCTTCTCTCCCTCTTTCTCTTCATCAGCCCCTCAAAGTACTCTGTCCATCTGCTCAACACACTGTCCTCACTTGAGTACGTTTCTCTCATTATCCTTTATCACCCTTACCTGCTGCACATCCTTTACTAGCTCTGTCCCTCTGTCTAGCCCATCGGTGTAGGTCCTTTTCTCCCTCCTTAGTGTCCAACCTTTTATACAACTCATCATGCGCCTTATCCTTAGCCACCTATCTCTTTGCCATGCACCTCATCTCCTTATACTCTTGTCTACTTTCTTCATCTCTGACAATCCCACTTCTTCTTTGCCAACCTTTTTCTCTGTATACTCTCCTGTACATCTTCATTCCACCACCAGGTCTCCTTGTCCTCCTTCCTCTTTCCAGATGTCACACCAAGCACCTTTCTTGCCATCTCTCTTACTAGCTCTGCTGTAGTTACCCAGCTATTCGGTAACTCTTCACTGCCGCCCAGTGCTTGTCTTAACTCTTCCCTGAACATCACCTCACAATTATCATTTTTCAATTTTCACCATTTGATCCTTAGTGCTGCCCTTACACTCATCTTCCTCTTCTTAATCACCAATGACATCCTACAAACCACCATCCTATGCTGCCTAACTCCACTTTCCCCTGCCACCACTTTACAGTCTCCAATCTCCTTAAGACTGGCCCTTTTACATAAGATCTAATCCACCTGTATGCATCTTCCTCCACTCTTGTATGTCACTCTATGCTCCTCCCTCTTGTTAAAATACGTATTCAACACAGCCATGTCCATCCTTTTTGCAAAGTCCACTACCATCTGACCTTCTGCATTCCTTTGCTTAACACCATTACCTACCCATCACTTCCTCTTCCCCTCTGTTCCCTTCACCATCATGCCCATTGAAATATGCTCCAATCACCAGTATGGTTCTTCAAAATTGATTTTCAGAATTTTGAATTGTCAGGCTCATATGTTAAGGTTTATTTTGAGTAATTGTGAAAGTATAAGGAATATTTTTGTTTACAGTTTCCTCTTGTGAGGTAAAAGCTGCTTTAAGTAATTCAAGTATCTTCTATTGTACAAGTTGCTCATTGTTTAGTGTGTGTGTGTGTGTGTGTGTGTGTGTGTGTGTGTGTGTGTGTGTGTGTGTGTAGTTCACTTGATACTACTACTTCAAGAGCTTTGGCCACTGGTAGTGTGTTGAGTTTTGTCTGGCTGTGTTCTTGGACCCTCCCAGAAGATGATAAAAATTAGATTTTAAATTCTTTGTATAAAGATTTACTTTTTGGCCACTGAAGAGATGATCAGAAAGTGTGATGAGAAAGGTACATTAATAGAGATTTTTCAGCACTCCTTTTCCAAATTTTCTAAGTGATACTCTAATCCTTTATCCAATTTTGGCAAAAAAGGGTCTCCAGAAAATGCAGATAAATGGACATTTAAGAAGAAATGGCAAGGGTGTTCCAAAAAATTCAGAAACACCTCAAATCCAAGGGCATGCTGACAAGTCAGAACGACGAAAAGGCCTTGTCCTCTCTCCCTAGCAGTTTTTTCCCTTCCAGAAAGTCTTGAATCTCCATCTTTTTCTTTGGCAGCATATAGTTTCAGACAAGGATTCTGAAGGGCATTCATCAAAGCTAAAGATGGTAATGTGAGGAAATTCCTCCTTTTCCAGGGTCTAATCCGTCATCCACTGAACCCCCGACCCCCTTATACCTGTCCATCACATGCTGTCCCAGGAAGTGATATAACCAGTTCCTCCTTCCCAGGTAGAACAAGGTTTTTAAAGGGTGTTTTAGTGTGAAATAAAGAAAATGTTTGTAGACCAGTTCTGGGTCTTTTTTTTTCCTAAACCTGTTTGTGATGGTGCTCTCAAGTTCAAAATGCTGCCACTTCATAACCTGTTACCTCTTCCTCATTCATGTTTCCTTGTAACTCTAGATTAAAAGATCCTTATCACATCCCTATTCATCCAGATTTCAGGCATTCCTTAAGGTTTTATACATCTATATTGCATTATCATTTCTGTTGTGCCTTTGAACTATCCACTGCACCAAGAATATTCACAAAGTGACTAGCTCCAGTTTTGTAGATCATTGCAGGCTACAGCGTATCCACATTTGTTCCATATTTAGATTACTTGCTTATCTTTGTAGAGTCTTTTTCTAAGTGTTTGGAATCTCTCACTTTGGTGAGAGATCATGCACAAGTTGGTATTCCAAAAAAAACATTCAAGAGTCTTTGACTTCCACACAGGATTGTATTCCTGGGGTGTCAGCTAGAAACCTCAGTTCAGAGAGCTTTTCTTCCATAGGAAAATAGATCTGCATCAATTTCTTAGGTTTTCCAGTCACTGTAAAGAGCATACTACAGTAGTTTGGGTCTCATGGCATGTATGATTTTTCGTGATACCTCTGGAAAGACTCCATATGATAGACATCTCTTTGGTCTCAGCAGTAACAACCTTTGTCTTTTCAAATCTTCAGTGTTGGGGTTTGTCAGAAAGGAAATCATTTGGTGGAGACAACAAATATCTTTTAAATCCTGGTCTCCTAAGCAGTCTGTTACCACACACTCCTCAGATTTTGCTTGGGGAGCAGTTTTAGGAAGGTTAAAAATACAAGGAGCTTGGGACAAACAGGACAGATGCAAACACATAAATATAAAAGAGATGCTTGCCCTGATCAGAGCACTCGCCTTTGGTCCCTGAGAGTGCTTCAAGTTGTTCTACAACACCACAGTAATGTGGTACTTCAAGCAGGGGGAACCTTGTTGTATCCCCTTTGCAGTCTAGCCATGTTAACTTGGAATGTAGATTCACAGCATAGTCTCACTCTACAGGCATCCTAAATTCTGTTAGAACAGAATTGTGTAGCAGACAACCTGAGCAGGACAACAGTAGACCCTTACGAATAGAAAGTAGATCAGGGGTCTTCCAAAATTTTATCCAGCTGTGGAAAGTTCCTCAAGTAGACCTAGTTGCCTCCTATGAGCAATCACCTGGCAAGATTCTGCTCCAGGTTCCATGCAAGAAGGCCCTGGGACACAGATGCCTTTTTCTTTCCTTGGACAGGAATGTTCCTGTATGCTTTTCTACCCATTCCACTGATATCCAGTGTACTTCTGAAGATTGTGGTGATTCCCCTCTGGGCCGGGCAGCAGTGGTTATCCCTTCTTTTGGAACTGGCCAGTGGCAATTACTACAAGCTTCTTCACAGACTGGATGTACTCGCACAAGATCAGAGATGTTAGATACACCCTGACCCCAGTCAACTTAAATTTACTGCTTTGGGTGATGGTTTTAATTACCTTTAGGCATCTGACAAACGTGCAGCAGGTACTAATGGAGGCAAAAAAGCCTGCTACTGGAAAATCATACATTAACAAATGGAAAGGGTTTTGTATTTGGTGCCAACAACTTGACCAGCACCCATCCAGGGCTACCTGCTCTCTGTTTTCTCAGTATTTTTGAGAATTGCTATCGTAGGGCCTTTCTTACTCTTACAAGGTTCACTTATCCGCTATTTCAGCATGGCAGCCAGTGGATCTTTCTCCTCCACTGTATTCTCGTGTTAAAATATTTTTAAAAGGGGTTTTGCGTAACACTCCAAGAAAATCTGTGGCCCTTCCTTGAATCATAATTTTTGTGTTAGAGAAGCTATCACTTGCTCTGTTTGAACCAGCTATCTTGGCTGACTTGAGGTTCTTGACATGGAAGACTGTTTTAAGATTGCTGTGACTTCTGCAAGAATGGTATCTTGAGTTGCAAGCTTATGGTGAGTCAACCCTACCTCACTTTCCAAAGAGACAGGGTTTCTTTGAGAAGTAATTTCTTTTACGCCTAAAGTGCTGTTTCAGTCTTAGTTTAAGCCAAACTGTCTCTCTCCCCCTTTTTTTTCCTGAACCTAAAAATGATGGGGAAAGGATACTCAATACCTTGGATGTCCACAGACAACTGGTACTATCTTGACAGAATTAAACATTTCTCATCTTCGGATTAATCGTTCATTTCTTGTGAAGGAAAGAAGATGCACATCAACGCAAAAGACATGCAAGCTGTACAGAGTGCCCTGACAGCTTTCAGATCCCTAATCTTTCCAGGACAACTGCTAATAAAAACAGAGAACACCACAGTTATGTGGTACATCAACAAGCAGGGGGAGAACAGATTCCTACCCACTCTGCAGGCTAGCCATGGCACTGTGGAACATGGTCTTGGGCATTCAAGTCCATCTACAAGCTCAATTCCTGCCAGGCAAACGAAACTTACTGGCAGACGACTTAAGCAGAAATTTCCTAGACCTACACAAGTGGCAATTGGAGAACAGCATCTTCAACCTTCTGATCCAGAAATGGGGGACCCCAAAGGTGGATCTCTTTGCCTCCCCCTACAACCATCAGCTCAGCAAATTCTGCACCAGGAATCCTCACAGCAGGGCCTGGAAAGTGAATGCCCTATCTTTTCAGTGGGTAAATCTCTCAATTTATGCCTTTCTCCCTCTGCCCCTCCTTTCAAGAGTATTACTCAAGATAAAACAGGACAGACCAAGGACAATTCTGATTGCCCCAGACTGGCCACGCCAGCACTGGTACCCACTCCTGCGCAGTCTGACATCGGTGCCACCCTGGCACCTACAACAGAATCCAACCCTCCTCTGTCAGCAGGAGGGACAGATTCTGCATCCACAACTGCAAACCCTAAATCTTACAGCCTGGCTTATTCCTTGAGTTCTCCCCCAGTGACGTTAAGCAAACAGGCGCTGGACGTCATTCTTGAAGCCAGAAGACCCAGTACAAGAAAATCCTATGTTGATAAGTGGAAAAGGTTCTGCTCATGGTTTCAATCTAAAGGAGAGAACACAACACTGCCCTATCTGCCTCTTATCCTGGATTACTTAGCAGATCTACTCCACAAAGGCCTGTCCTTCTCTTCCATTACGATACATGCCTCAGCCATTTCTGCTCATTACAACACTGAGCCACCTCTCTTCTCGCACCCTCTTATCAAACAGTTCCTGAGAGGGGCAAACAACTTAAGGCCACCAAGGAGAGCACCCACCCCTGCTTGGGACCGTAACTTTGTAGTGGAAAAGCTCACGCTTCCCCCCTTTGAAACCTGCTGCATCAGCAGAGTTAAAATTCCTCTCTTGGAAAACAGCCTTGCTTTTAGCCATCACTTCAGCTAGAAGAGTGTCTGAGCTACAAGCACTGATGACTGCGGAACCCTTCATTATTTTCCATGCTGACAGGGTTTCCCTCTGGACTAACCCTTCCCTTTTGCTAAAGTGATGTCCAGTGAGGATCTCAATCAATCCATCCATTTGCCAACCTTCTTCCCTAATCCTCAAAATAAAGGGGAAAGGATCCTGCAGTCCTTGGACGTGCAAAGACAGCTCAGATTCTACCTTGATAGGACTAAGACCTTCAGAAAATCTGACCAGATCTTTGGATTAATCATTCATTTCTTGTGAAGGTAAGAAGATGGGACAAACTATGCCAAAGTATACCATTTCCAAATTGCTGTCTAAGGCTATTGCCTTTTATTTACTCACCACAACAAAACTATTCCAGGCCTGGTAAAGTCCCACTCTACAAGGGCCTTGGCTTTGTCTATGGGTCTTTAGAAAGGGTTGGTCTCTAAATGTATTCTAGAAGCAGAAAATCCTTTGTACATACTCTTAGAAAAAACTATAAGCTTGATTCCTTCTATAGGTCCAGATCAAGCTTTGGTAGGTTCATTTTCCTGGACCTCGTGGACTCTTCTCCTTCCACTTCCCAAAATTTGTTGTTGAGTCTTTCGGCTTTTCCCGTTTAGGGTGTCGCCACAGCGGAACTCCGGTCCGCTAATGATTTGGTAGTTGATTTTTACGTGCCGAGTTACCAGCCTTGACGCACAACCTTCAACGAACGTACGCCCATTCACGCATGTCTCCATGCAGAAGACGCTGTAGCTGAGAATCGAACCGGACGGCGTCTTACTGGGAGGTGACAACGCTACCGCAGCACCACCACCGTGGGTACTGAGTTGTGGTAATCCATCCATGTAGCTTTGACTACTGCAGCGGTGATCAGTTGAAGATCATAGTTGAGATGTGCAGGTGCACAAACTTGTTTTTTTAGTCACCTCTGCTCGAGCTGACTGTTTGGGCTCATGGAAGGTGCCCTGAAGCTTTAGAAAATGGCCAGCTGTTAAATCCTTGCTGGCTGTAATCTACATAGCTTAGGCCACAAAAGCACTCATCATTCGAACATTTGCAGTTAGTGCAAGTTTACTTGCATAACTGTACTTTGCATGGGCTGTAGAGGGGCTAGGACAACTTGCAAAAAACCTTATTGGAATTTCTTATGAAAGGCTTTATGTCCAAGATGCTTTGCGTTCCAACTATATGGTTATTATATTGATTACTATGAGTGTTGCTCATATACAGAGCTGATTGTAGGCATAAATGTAATGCCATGCTGTAGATTAAGGAGTTGAGTTATTGTCCTTGGGGAAAGGGTATTCTTGGGGAAACTCCTGGAGAATAATCACAAATCATATACATTCTTGTTGACTAACTAGATAACGCAGTAGCTAAGAGACTGGAGTAGCCCATCTGGTGTAACATTAGTGCCTTTCTGCAGCAATCCGACCCATTAGGTGTGGCACATCAAAGTAAGTTTGCTAATGCAAACTAGTAGTAGTAGTGGAATATATAACTAATAAATTACAGTATCTGTCATGATCACCTTTTAAATCTTTTACTGACAGCTGCAATCATAATTTCCGTAAAGCATGACTTTCTGCAAAATTCTTGTCGAATGAAGTGAACTAAATTCAGAAAGGTTTGAAGGTCTCTTTTTTACGTAGACTGCATGTTTAAGGATTGCTATCATTTTGTAAACTGAATTGGAATTTGCTTTGTTAGTCTAGAAAAATAGACTTTACTTTGAAAAAAATAGCAGTATGGATGCTACTGATATTTTAGCCAATATTTGTGGAAGTCTTGAGGGGAAAAGTGCAGTCCTTATCTGGCAAGAGTTTTTCTTTCGACTGTCTCCCATGCTGGTACACACTGGATTCCATTAGAATGACACCCTTTACTTATTTACTTATTAACCAATCACTTTATCATTGTACTGTGTCATTATTCTTGGCAAAACTTTGTCTTAAGCATTATTCTACCCTCGCCAAGAGTAATGCCACTGTACATGGAAAAATGATTGGCTACCGAGTGCATTATTCTTCTTGATGGTAGAATGCGACTTAAGACTAGAGTTTTGCGTACTAGAAAACTGAAATCAGCACTATTAAAACTTATAAAGAGACCACAGTTCTGTCTCTTGAGTCAGACAGATTTTTTTCCCACTGTCCCACCCTGTTGCTGTTGTGTTCTTAAACACCACTGTCTTTCTAGTTGCCTGCCCCTTATGTTACTTTGACCACATATGTTGTTCTTTCTCCTTTCACTGGGTGGTGTGAGTAAGCACAAGGTTGTCATTTTGTGAAATTACTCCCCTTCAACTGTTTGAATTTATTGGCAATCCAACTGTATTCCATACTACCCGAAATTAAAAGTGCCCACCCCCTTTCAATCTATCTGGCTCTTTTAAAAATAGCGGCTCTCAAACTAAAATGTAACTTTTTAGACCGCTAAAACTTAAGATCTGATCCTATCCGTGTCATTATTGATCACAGATGGGTCACAGATCCAAGCTGGATAAGTGAGCAGCAGCTCCTGAGCTCAGGCTCCTCCCTTCTCACTCCTTGCTACCCATGATCCTCAGATATTTGTCACGGTCGTGAACAGTTGGTTCCTGAGCTCAGGCAAGCCTTTAGTTAAGTATTGACTTTTTTAAGGGTTTTTTTTCTTCTCCCTTTTTGTTTTTAGCTGTACTTTTTGTAGTGTGTAGTTTTACAGTTATGCTTCCTCCCTCCCTCTAGTTGGTCTCTGGCGTTGGGTCTCTTCCTGCCCTTTTTTCTTCCCTTCTATTTCTTCTCTTGTGAAGTGTGTGTGTGTGTGTGTGTGTGTGTGTGTGTGTGTGTGTGTGTGTGTGTGTGGTGCTTGTGTGTGTGTGTGTGTGTGTGTGTGTGTGTGTGTGTGTGTGTGTGTGTGTGTGTGTGTGTGTGCTTGTGTGTGTGTGTGTGTGTGTGTGTGTGGTGCTTGTGTGTGTGTGTGGTGCTTGTGTGGGTGTGTGTGTGTGTGTGTGGTGCTTGTGTGTGTGTGTGTGGTGCTTGTGTGTGTGTGTGTGTGTGTGTGTGTGTGTGTGTGTGTGTGTGTGTGTCTGTGGTGCTTGTGTGTGTGTGTGTGTGTGTGTGTGTGTGTGTGTGTGTGTGTGTGTGTGTGTGTGTGGTGCTTGTGTGTGTGTGTGTGTGTGCTTGTGTGTGTGTGTGTGTGTGGTGCTTGTGTGTGTGTGTGTGTGTGTGTGTGTGTGGTGCTTGTGTGTGTGGTGCTTGTGTGTGTGGTGCTTGTGTGTGTGTGTGTGTGTGTGTGTGTGTGTGTGGTGCTTGTGTGTGTGTGTGTGTGTGTGTGTGGTGCTTGTGTGTGAGTGTGTGGTGCTTGTGTGTTTTGAGTATGGCAGAGAAGCCCGTAGGCTTCAAACGCTGCTCCTCATGCAGGCGCAAGTTGGCCCCTGCAGACATGCATGAGGAGTGCGTCTACTGTTTAGGGGAGCCCCGTTTAGAGTGTGATATATTTGTGTCGGTTTCAACCCTTGGGCTCTCCTAGATCATAGAAACAAGCTTCTAGTAAAGGGCTTAGCCTCAGGGGGTCCCTTGGTTTTGGGTTCCCCCTCGAAGGTGCCCCCAGATCTGAAGAGGAAGCATTCTTCCTCCAACGATCACTCTAAGTGGCCCATGCTCTCTGATCCAAGTGCTCTGGATCAGAGTGCAGCCTTGGGGGCTTCGACTCTGAGAACCTTTGCTTTTACGTCCAGCTCCGAACCCTCCAGGAATGGTAGGGTCTCTGATCCGACTGAGGGGACCAAGTCACCATTGGCTGCAGCAACTTCGGGTTTTCGGTAGGCTGGCCTGGATCTGCCGGTTCTGTCCTTGGCTTGGCTCTGGTCCCGTCGGCTTTCTCTGCGCTGACCAGAACAGTTATTGTGGTAGACTCCCCAGTTAGATCCTGGTCCTCTGATCCGAAGAGGCCATGCAGGTCCTCCTCCAGGGACCATAGACTGTTCACTGAATCCGGTCACTCCTTGGTTTCATCTAGGTCCACCAGAGGTTTGCTCTCCTCTGATATGGACCAAATGATGAGTTTCCTCAAAGCCCAAATGGAACTGGAGTCCCTCTCGCATTCCCATGTTCCTCTCTCCCCGACTGACTCATGAGAACTTGGGTTTCTCAGGCTCAGGGCTCATCGAAGTAGAGGCAGTTGGAATCGGGAAGCACAACTGCTCCCATGCCACTTGGATTCCTGGTGGGGTCCGCTCCTCTTCCCTTGGGGTTGGCCTTAATTCATGCCCTAGATGTCCACCCGGGCCACCAGGGAGTGGGTTTCGGTCCAGAGTTTTCAGATCGCTCTTTCCCCTTGGGGTCTTCGGCTTTGGACAGCTCAGGACCAATATTGTCCGGGGGTGTGGCCACTGGGCCGGGACCCCCCCCATCCATGCGGGCTCTGCCGATGGGTAGAGGGAGGAGGGGGCTTCGGCCTTTCGGGCGATAGGACAGTGTCCGGCTTCCTCCTCCTCAGATCTGAACCCCATGTTAACTGGTTCTGTTTTGGGTGGCAAGTCCTCGTCTTTGGCCCAGAATCAGCCACCCTGAGATTGCCTTTAGAGGGGAGTAACTCCCTTTGGGTCCCTTCCTCCTCAGAGTCCTCCCACGAGCCCCTGCGGAGGAGCCTCCTTTGAAGAGGTTGTGCAAGAGAAGGCACCTTGACTCCCCACAGGAGTCTGACGGATGATACGGACGTTGATGAAGGGGATGGGTCCCCCAGACTTCCAACCAAGGAAATGTCCTTTGGTGACATCCTAGAGATCCTCCAAGAGCAGGGTGGTTGGACTTCCCCAACCCTATCCTCTGAGGAGTCCATGTTACTGAAGGTGTTTGGGGCAGGCCCATCTACCTCCTGGGTGGTCCCGCCCACTGATGAGTTGGTCCAGCTTGTGGCCAGCAGGGCTTGGAAGGAGCCAGACACGGTCCAACTGTTGCCAAAAAGAGCAGACCAATTCCTCAGCCCCCGTAAGGAGATGCCCTTCTGGAGCAAATGGGTACCACCGACGGATGCTATTGTGGTTGTGTGGCCACCAAGAAGGAGCTCGTGGACGGATGATACGGACGTTGATGAAGGGGACGGGTCCCCCAGACTTCCGCCCAAGGAAATGCCCTTTGGTGACATCCTAGAGATCCTCCAAGAGCAGGGTGGTTGGACTTCCCCAACGCTATCTTCTGAGGAGTCCATGTTACTGAAGGTGTTTGGGGCAGGCCCATCTACCTCCTGGGTGTCCCACCCACTGATGAGTTGGTCCAGCTTTTGGCCAGCAGGGCTTGGAAGGAGCCAGACACTGTCTAACTGTTACCAAAAAGAGCAGACCAATTCCTCAGCACCCGTAAGGAGATGCCCTTCTGGAGCAAATGGGTACCACCGACGGATGCTATTGTGGTTGTGTGGCCCCAAGAAGGAGCTCGTGGAACAGAACTCCTCGGTCCATCCCCCTAACAGGGAGTCTAGGGTGATAGACCAATTTGGGAAGCACATTTACACCTCAGCCACATTTTGGCTGAGGACAACTAACTTACATGGCTCACCCGGCTACAAAGGTGCTTGGTGTCACAGCACTCCATGTCCCTTTCTGAGTTCTTGCCTCTGAAGAGCTTGAAGACGGTTTCTCTGAAGCTCCCGACTCTCGCCTCCCAGGCCAGTGCTTTGATGAGGGTTTATCTCAAACTTGGTAGAGGCCACCTATCGGGCTGCGGGTACAGGCATTGCCATAAGGTGCCACGCCTGGCTCCACCTATGTGGATTTGTGGACAACTTCAAGGCGGCCTTCAGTAATGCCTTTTTTGATGGGTCCACCCTCTTCGGGCCCTGAGTCAAAGAGACTTTGACCTGCAGTGAGCAGGAGGGTAAGACATTGTCTGCAGTCGGGATCAGGTTTGCTGTTGTCCAACGGTCATTTTCTAAGACTCAGAGTGGCAGTAAGAAACTGTCGCTCTGCAAGTCGCAGTCTTCACCCCATGATGCTCCACAGGATCCCTCTTGTGGCCGGGGGAGGGGGTTCAATAGTAGGCACCACCCTAGAGGCAGACGGGGTCCGCAAAATCAGAGATTCAGAGAGCCTTTCTCTGAAAAGACCTAGCAGCGCCTCTGAAGTGCTGTCTACTACGCTACCTTGGAGGCAGTTGGGGGTTGGATATCCTCGCAGCAATTGGCCTGGGCTGCCATCACCTCAGGCCAGTGGGTGCTCAACATTGTATCCAGGGGTTATGTCATCCTCTTCGATTCCCCCCAGCACCACCACAAAGGTCACTCCTAGATGTTCCACCCCATCATAGGGAGTTGGCTCTCGTAGAGGTCCATGACCTCCTTCAAAAAAGGGCCATCCAGACGGCCCCAACAGGACAGGTAGGATCCGGAAATTACTCTCACTTCTTTCTAGTGCCAAAATGAACAGGGGATCTGCGTCCTATCCTGGACCTCAGTCGACTGAATCTGTCAGTCCAGAAGTCGAAATTCGGATGGTCACTGTTCAGTCCATTTTGCCTCTTCTGCACAAGGACGACTGTATGTGTGCTCCATAGAGCTCAAGGACATGTACTATCACATCAGAATAGAAGTTCCAAGAGATTTCTGCACTTCGGCTGGGGGCCAATCACTTTCAGTTCAGGCCCCTGCCTTTCGGTCTCACTTCAGTCCCCTGGTGTTCATCAAATGTATGGCAGTGCTTGCAGCCCATCTCCGGCTGCAGGGACTTCAGGTCTTTCCGTACTTGGACGATTGGCTCCTTACGGCTTCCGCAAAGCGGCATCTCCTTCAAGGCATGGATTTCACCCTGACCTATTTTTGAAACCTAGGTGTTATGGAGAATTTTCCGAAGTCCCACCTTTCCCCTGTCAAAGACTGGAATTTATAGGAATGGTTCTTACACCATGTCGGAGATAGTGGCTCTTTCTCTTGGCAGAGAGGCCACATCCAGCAACAAATCCGCTCCATTTTGAACCGAGACTGAGTCCCAGCTCATCTCGTTCTTCAGATTCTGGGGTCGATGGCTGCATCCATCCAATTGGTTCCCCTGGCCAGACTCCACATGCAGGAGCTCCAATGGACTCTGGCAGTACAATGGTCTCCTTGCCTTCATCCGATGTCTCTCAAGGTCAGTATTTCCAAGGTATGCAAGTGTCACCTATCTTGGTGAGTTCAGACAAGGATCTCCTGTTGGGGACAATATTTTGCCTTCCTCTGTCCCAAGCCACAGTGACCATGGATGCCTCCCTGTTGGGGGTGCATTTCCAGGGAAGGATAGTCCAAGATACATGGACCCCCATAGAGACCAAGTTACACATCAATGTCCGCAAGATGAGAGCAGTCCTTCTGACATTGCGAGCCTTCCAGGATTTTACTCCCTCTTGGGATGGTAACTGTCACAGACAATAAGACGTGGTCTGGTATGTCGGCAAACAAAGGGGAACACGATCTTGCCCTCTGTGCAGAGAGGCCATGAGAGTTTGGAAGTAGGCGATAGCCTCAGGCTGCTTTCTTCTTGCAATGCACATCCCCGGTGAATCCAACGTTCTAGCAGACAAGCTGAGCAGAACTATCCTGAGTCTTCATGAGTGGTCCCTGAATCAATCAGTGGCAAACTAGATCTTCGGCAGATAGGGAGCTCCGTGCTGCAAACTGTTTGCATCTCGAGACAATCACAAGTGCAGCACCTTTTTAGCCCTGATCCCCCAGGGATGCTCTGACTCACGATTGGCCGCTGAGTCTCTTTTATGCCTGTCCTCCAGTCCCCTTGATTCCCAAAGTTCTGCAGAAAGCATGGTGCCTGAAGGCTCAACTGATCCTCGTTGCCCCCTTTTGGCCTCTGCAGACGTGGTTCTCCATTCTTTGGTCTCATCTGAAATATCCGCCTTGGATATTGGATCTGGCTCTGGATCTTATTTCCCACCCAGGGAGGCTTCCCCCTCCCAAAATGGAGTCCTTGAGACTGACAGCCTGGTTCCTCAGGTTCCAGTGATCATCAGTCAAACCTTGTTATCTTCCCTGGTGAAAGATATTATTTTAGCTTCTCAGAAGCCTTCTACCAAGAAAGTCTACCTCAGCAAATGGAAGAGGTTTTCTATTTGCGCTCGTCAGAGGGGACTTGGATCCCTTTTCGGCCCCCATGTTGGCTGTCTTATCCTTGTCTTCTCTTTCACCAAGGAGTGAGTTTTTCTACCATAAAGCTTCAGCTGGTGGCGATATCCAACTTCCATCTGGATGCTAGTCCGGTCTTTTCATCAAGATTATCTAAAGCATTTCTAAAAGGGGTTTTCTTACTTCTCCCTCCCTTGAAGTACTCTTCCCATCCGTGGGATCTTTGCTTGGTACTGCAGTCTTTGACTCTTCCCCCGTTCAAACCTGCTGCAACTTGTGATATCAAGTTCTTGTCATGGAAGACAGCCTTTTAAGTTGCTATTACTTCCGCCAAGAGGGTCTCTGAATTGCAAGCCCTTTGTATAAAACCCCATTTTATGGTTTTCCATAAGGACATGATTTCCCTTAGAGCCAATCCTTTTGTCCCGAAGGTGGACTCGGAAAATAATCTGTATCAGTATATACAGCTCCCAGTTTTTTCCTCAATTATTCTAACAAAGGTGAGTATCAGCTGCATTGCCTAGTTGTGCGTAGACAGATGCGTTTCTATCTAAATAGGGCTGAACATTTTCGAAAGTCTGAAAGTCTGACCAACTGTTTGTAGTATTCTCTCAGGCCAGGATAGGGAAGGCCATATCAAAAGTCTCCCTCTCTCATTGGATTGTTTCCTGTATAGGGCATATCTATCAGCTTAACAACAAAGATCTTCCCAGACGTCTTAAAGCCCACTCTATTAGGTCTGTGGCTGCATCCTCTGCATTCTGGGCTAGGACATCCTTGGATGACATTTGTGCTGCGGCTGCTTGGTCACGTCCTCATACCTTTGACACACTACAAGTTGGATCTGGTTTCTAGGGATAGGGCATCCTTTGGTTTTGCTGTGCTCTGGCATGTCCTTCCTTGATGCCTTCCACGATTTTGGGTAGCTGGGGACTCTGAACCATCTGTGATCAATAATGACATGGATAGCATCAGATAGTTATGTACTCACCATAACTTGGAGTCTGTACTCACCATAACTTGGAGTCTGTGTTATCCAGTGTCATTATTAATCACGTTCCCACCCTCTGTGTACCCCTCCTTCTGGTGGATAAGTGAAGCTTGTGGGGTGTTATGAGGGCTGGTGGTCTGTATTTCCGAGTATTTTAGCTCCATGTATGGGACAATTCCTTAGCAAACTCTATCTGAGGATCATGGGTAGCAAGAGGTGAGGAGGAGGGAGGAGCTTGAGCTCAGAAGCTGCCGCTTACTTTGCCGGCTCGGACCCAAGAGTCTGATCAGTGACCCATCTGTTGAATAATGACACTGGATAGCACAGATGCCAAGTTATGGTGAGTACATAACTCTTTTACCCACTTTCATGTCTAACTGCTTAGTGCACACTGCAGTGTTTAGGATAAACCTTTTTTCTCGTCTTACCTTTAAGCATCTATTGCAAGACCACCAGTTATTGCAGAGCCCACTTTCTGCTTCTCAGTAGTCATCTTGGGATTAGTGCTTCTGTTTTCTCCTGGTGAGAGAAGGAGTGCAGGACAATATTTCCTGGAGACTGCTGATCACCAGAAAGCCTAATACCTGCTTTATAGGTGACAGCTTGGAATCTGTGTTTATATTGTGATTCTGATGAGAGAAGGAGCAGAGTGCATTGATTCCTGTTTCTGATTGGAGAGCGAGTGTCAGTGCTCAACATACCTGATTGGTGTGGTTGCTGTTCAAGGCATCTACCAGAAAAAAACCTACAAGCCTACAGATCCTTGCATCATCCTGGACAAGACTGTAGATCACCAAACAGGCTGTGGCCTACTTCTTTTCTTGGGATTGGTGCTAACCTTTTGTTTCTGGTGAGAGAAGAAGCAAAGGAGCATTGTATCCCAACAGAGTGAAGCTGTGGTGAGACCAGCATTAGTAGTAGTCAGGCAGTAGCCATTCATTCGACTCCCTTTTCATCATTCTTGACAGTTTGTTTTCAATAAGTACTGCTTGATTTGTTTCTAATTTCAGAATATCTGCCTAAGTACTTTATTCTTAAAATTTCAGGGTTTACGTATTAATTTCCCCCTCAAGTGTTTGGTGGAGCTCAGTACAGACTCGGACACTTTGAGTGACATTTTTAAAAGCACAATTGAAATTTCTCCAGTACCTAGCTGCACACAGGACAACTAGTTTGCAGAGACTAGCACTGTCCACATAGTTGCAAACCGGATGCTCCTGACAGTTGTTGTGTCTTTCGACTTATCCTGGTTAGGGGTCGCCACAGCGGAACTCCAGTCTGCTAATGTTTGGTAGTGGATTTTTATGTGCTGAGTTACCAGCCCTGACGCACAACCTTCAACAAAGGCACGCCCATTCACGCATGCCTCCACACAGAAGACGCACTAGCTGAGAATCGAATGCGACAATGTCTTGCTGTGAGGCGACAATGCTACCGCAGCACCGCTACCGCGGTTCGGATGCTCCTGACAGTGATTGATATTTTCACTTCATCTGTCTAATCAATAAAAAAGGGTCTGTTGCCATGGATATGAACTTTCCCAATGTCTCGGTTACCAGCTTGGTGGACATGGGCATCCTGAGGCAATGCAGAAATTGCCTCATGTTTACTAACCACAAGTTAATTCTCAGACTGATAATGGTATGTGAGAGATGTATTTACACGCTATCACTGGAGGCAAATATCTCACATAAAAGTACTCCTAATGTCAATAAGGTTGTCAGTAGTACACATGCACCCATCTCCACAATTCAAAGCAGACATATAAACCTACATTTGCTGAGGCACTTGCATGTAATCTTTTTAAACCACAAAGACCTCCTAGATGAAGTGCACATAACAAATACCCTCAGCAGCCTCAAATGCGCTCTTTCAGAACAACACACATAGCTACATCTCAAGGAGCCTCTACCTCTAAGCCCATAAGGCAAGTCACCACACAATCCAACATTCTAGTCATTGGAGATTCCATCATGAGACACACTTATGTCCCTCTCACCAGGCTGAGTAAGGAGCAAGTTACGATCAGTTGCTTATCAGGGGCTAGGATCCGCCACATTACGCATGCACTCAGGTCATTGGACCACAATTACCTATATGACTCGGTCATAGTCTGTGTGGGAGTAAATGACCTGAAATGTCCTTCCCTATACTATATGAAGAGAGACTACATGGAGCTCTCAGAATATGTCTCAGGCTGGTTTGAGCCTTGCATTGAGCAGCATTTTACCTTCTCCAAGGATGATGCCACAATCTGAACAAAAGATGATTGACTAATAATTGGCTTCATTTCTGGTGTCATTCTAAGGAGGTGCAGTATTTGTCAGCATGGAAGGAGATGGTCAACAGACTATGCTGCTTTGCCAAGGCTTTCGAATATTGGCTAAAACATTGTTTTCCTCCATAGTGCCTTTTTTTAGTCACTGCCAAACTGGAAGTACTTCCAGCATAGCAAAACAAAACCAAGAAAATCTAAAGGTGTTACTGCTCAGTGCTAGGATTCTAAACAAAAAAACTCCACTCCCTGAAAGCTCTCTTTACCCTAGAGAATGTTCGTCTGTGTGGTCACTGAGACATGGTTTAAAGCCATGGAGAGCACACCAATAGTGCAAGGTTATAATGCCTTCCACACATTTAGGCCATCTACTTCACAGGCAGGGACTAAAGGTGGAGGTGTCTCTGTTTACATAAAAAATAAATATACTTAAGGCTGGTCAAACAGGAGAATGCACTTGTTAAGTCACCATAGGTAAAATCCAACACCACTTCCTTGCAAGCTGTAGGTCCTCCTGTATGACCCAGGAAACCCATGCCATGTATTTAAACTTATTAGAAACACTAACCATCCAACCCAACACCATATTAATGGATGACTTTAATTACCCCACTATTAACTGGGAATCCTATATGGCACCAAATATACATGCACAGAGATTCCTGGATTTTGTAAACGCAAACTCCCTGAACCAGATACTCCAAACAGGCAACAGTCATCCCTCTGCATAAAGGTGGGCCATCTACAGATTCTGGAAACTACAGACTCATAACCCAAGTCTTACTAGTCTTGTATGTAAAGCCATGAAAATAATTATCATGGAGATGATCAGTAGAGATGTAGTAATCCTCCAGACACTGGACCCAACCCAGTTTGGATTCTTCAAGGGCATATCATGCCTACTCAACCTGGTGGACTTTGAGACTGTCACCAAAGCAGTGGATAAGGGCAAAATTGTTTACACTGCCTACGTTGATCTGGCCAAGGCATTTGACACAATACCCCACTTGGGCATTGTTGACTAACTCAAGAGGTTAGCCACAAACCTGTATGTCACCTGTTGGATAGCCAGCTGGCTCACAGACAGGACGCAGGAGGTTAGAATTATTGGGGAGTCCACCTCTACAAAGAGACCAGTCACAAGTGGAGTTACTCCCTCAGGGATCAGTCCTTGGACTGCTTCTTTTTGTCATTTACTTCTCAGAAGTCAAGGCCAACGTCAGTGGTCTCTGGATGACTAAATTTGCAGATGATTGCAAATTAGGAGCAGTCATTGAATCTCACACTGACGCAAATGTTTTCCAGGAGGGGCTGACCCAGACAAAACTGGTGTCAGAGCCATGGACTGAAACTAAATGCCAAGAAATGCAGAATGGTTTCCTTTGGAAAGTCGTCCATCCCTGGTAACTATCATATTGACAATGCACCCCTTAGAGTTGATCCAGTAGTCAGGGACTTAAGGTCCCACACAGATAGTAATCTAGCCTTTGATCTTCACGTGTCTACAGTGGTGAGGAAATCATTCTATGTTGTGCAACTTTAAACAAAAGAATGGCATCTAAGTCCAAGGAAGTCTTTGTTCCATTGTATTTGGCATTCATCAGACCTGTCATGGAGTACTGTGCCCACTTTGGTAAGTATTTAACAAGGCATATCCAACAACTGGAACGTCCACAGAGGTTCCTCACTGAAAGAATACAGGGAGTAAGTAATATGTCGTATGCAGACCACCTCAAGGCCCTATCCCTGTTTTCTCTCCCCTACAGGCTTTTGAGGGGAGATCTATGCCTGGCATAAAGGGCATTGTCAGACGCCACTCTGATGGACATCCTGCATATCCACAAAACAAACCGCTCCAGAATTACCCGTTCTAAAAACTTAAACTTTGCCTGTGATGTAAATAGGACCAGCTGGAGAGATAGGAATGTGTCCCGGAGACTACTCCATCTGTGGAACAGTCTCCCCATCTATGTGAAGCAGAGTTTCTCCCTAACCCAAGTGCAACTTGGACAATTGAATGGAAAACCAGAAATTCATCCCCGGTTTGGCACCTATGTCTCTAATGGACACTGGTGACCTGTAAATGGTTCATCTGCCAGGCCCATGCTTACACTTATAAAGGGTAGCAGAACTTGTCGGAGATTTGGGATGCATGGTTAGGCTTTAAAAGGCCTTTGTGGTCGTTAGCCTAGTAAACGCCTATGAACTACCTTGCATAGTACAAGAAGAGGAGAAAGAACTGTAGTCAATTGTTTTTTAATCTCTGGTATATGAGAAATGCCTGAGGTGACAACCAGGACCTGCTTATTTGGATTTGACTTGAGACTGAGTTTGCTAACTGTATACTAGTGTCTGTGGGTTAGGGGGAATAAATCCCTGACAATGGGCCAAGTGACAAGAGTTTGATTAGTGTATTAGCTGCTTGACAGAGCTGGCAGGTGAGAATGGGCTTGCATAATTGTTGGAAAGATGGGATGGAGCAGGGCATATATAGCTATAATTACAAGAAGGTGGGGATAGCATTGCTGTGGGAGTCCTGGAAAAGCATGCCTTTAACTTACCAAACCACTCCCTGGGATTATCCCTCATTACCGAATGTATATCTTGCAGTTGTGTTTGGTGGCATTGTGAGTCCTTATGCTGATGCTGGTAGCTTGCCCTCTCCCCTTTTTGCTTTTTTGCTCAGCGGCAGATTTATTGACTTGCACAAAATTGTTACCATTGCCAGACTGGAGGCAAGTGCATAAACTCCATGATGTCTGCCTAAATGTTGACCCTTCTGTGTGTCTCTTAACAGTAGCAGATTTGGGAACCCTTCACCAATAGGGAATGAATGGGTTCTAGTCTAGTAGGAGAAGGCCTGATTTTTTGGTAGGTTGAAGAGAGAAAAAGCACCTGAAAAAATGCTCCTGATGAGAGTAGGAGCAATGGCCATTTCTGGTATAGGCTTTTCCTGAGCATATTTTCTGATTGGGGTCTTGCTAAAGTAGGAGTCAGCCATTCTGCTCCATATTGAGAGTAGTAGAGCGACGGGGGCAATCCTATCTGCTGGGCTGCTGAACACTGCAGTACCCTGTGCATCACCTGATGAGACAAGGAGAGAAGATTGGAGAGGCTTGGCCAACTCTTAACATCTGGGATCTCAGAAATACCTAAGGTGACAATGGGACCTGCTTGCTTGGATCTTTGTTGGAACAAAGTTTTTCTGATGAGAGTAGGAGCTTTAACCATCTTGTCTTATCCATTTATATTGTGAGCTTTTCTTGAAATTGTTTAGCCAATTCTTGCTTTGATGATTTTCCTCCTGCTGTTGTATTTAGAGCAGTAGCACAGCTCAGAGCCGTCTTCTACTGGGGTTTTGAACACAGACTACTTTACACAACAGTGGTCTAGACAAGGAGAGAAGAAAGGAGGACAATAAACCACCCTTTTCTGACATTGGGGATCTTTACTGTGTTATGCCCAGCAGTGCAGATTTAGTATTATACAAGCAGAACTATCTTTGAGAAATAAATCCATTGTCTATAGCAAATATGTTCTGGTAAGGCTGTCTTTCTCCATATTTTCCATAAAAAAGGCAAGTCTTACTTTTTCTGAAGGTACCCAATTAAGATTGCTGCTGCTGTTCAATAGTGGTCTGTCCCCAAGTTATCATGTTAGTACTTTAAAACTCTGTAACTGAAATACTTAAGCATAACCAAATTCAAGTTAGTACTTATTAGTTTGTTCCAGTGCTCATGTTAGTGTTTTTTCTTTAACGGTGTTATATTTGTCTCTGTTTGCAGATCTTTCTTGCCATGCTTGAATTTGTTTAAACTGCCACAGTATATTCAATTCTTAATCCTCTGTGTATTGTTTTGCTGTGCTGACGGTGCTTATTATATTCCTAAGTGTGCTTAGTACTTTTGCTAATTTCTTTACCTGTACTTGTTCTGTGTCCTGCTTCACTGATTTCTTAAGATTTATCTTTTACTATGCACTCCTTTGTTATTTCTTTTTATACCTGCATCCATTTTACTTTGTTACCTTAGTTGGTAAAAATAATACCAAATGGACGAGTTACTGGATGTTCTTCATTCCACATTGCTGCAGTCCTAACTATTGGGTAGTCCGCTGTCCAGTCGGCCCGAATACCAAAGTATATGGCTGACGTCGGTCAGGGCGCATTAGACTGACGTCAGTACGTCAGGGTACTAATGCGCATGACCGACGTCATATCCTCAGTCTTTTTTGCCGCATGGTCCGATGCAGAAGCAATTTTGCGAGTGCAGGTTGGCGTTCTGAAAGTTTCTGAAGTCAGAGTTTCAGACCGAATCAAAGTTGGCTAAGTACCCGTTGGGGAATATTTTGTTTTTCTTGCCTCAGTATTTAACCGGATGTCAGGAAAAGTAAATAACTGTATTTCTTGTGGGAAACAGATACCTCATAGGGATTACCATACTTTGTGTATACCTTGTTTAGGGCCTGAGCACGACTTTGTTGGATGCCGCTCTTGTGCTAGATTTAACAAACGCACTATTAAGAGAAGGTTAGACTGTGCCAGGTTAGTTTTGGGAAGTGTTGTAATTATAAAATGCCGTCGGATGCTCCGGCGCCAAGCAAAAAGCGCAAGGATAAAGCAGCAAAGTCTAGAGTGGAAGAACCGACAGTCCCTGGCGCGGTTCTTTAGAAGGCTCAGTGGAGCCGGAGGTTCTGCCAGGTGTTTCTTTGGAGTCTCAGGGAGAGACTTTATTGTTACAGGATGTATCCTCTCAGGAAGTAGGCCAGGCTGAGGGGCTTCTCAGGTGGCTGTTCTTCCCTCTCTTCCTAAGGTGGTTAGAGCCTCCCCTCTGTTTCCAAGGCTTCTTTGAGAGGCAGGCCTAGTGTAGCTTCAGTGGGGGTTTCTCCTAGTGCTTCAGGGTCTTTGCCTAAGAAACATATGCTTAAAATGGCAGAGGATTTGATTACTATGATTAGAGGTTCTATGCCCCTTCCTGATAAGAGGCCTAGGGTGGGACCTGAGTTTGTGAGTTTTGTGCACTGTTCGGAGGCTTCTGAGTCTTGACTGAAGACTTGCAGGAGTATCCTCCTTATTCTGATTTCTGATGTGGATGATTCTACTCCTTCAGCTTCTCCTCCTGAGGATTTTTCATTTTCAGAGACTCTGCATTCCATGAGGGAGCATTTTAAATGGGAAGGTCAAGATTTCTCTGATTCCAGGAAGAGGCTTAGGGAATTCTTGTTTTACCCCAGCATAGGCCTTTAGCTATACCTCCGGTTCTGAATGTGGTGGAAGATGTTTTTGCAGAGGCTTCCCTGAATCCTGATTCTTTGCCTCCTGCACCAGTTAAACCGGATAGGTACTATAGGGTGCCTGAAGCTCATAAGTATCTTTTAAGAGTCCTAGGGCAGACCCGAAACTGTCTCTCAGGGGCCTAAAGGGGTGAAGGCCTCTGTTGTTAAAAATCCTGTTCCTCCTGATAGAGGCAAGGGCTTTGGATAGATGGGGAAAGAAAGTGTATACTTCTTCCACTTTAGCCATGAGGGCATTGAATTGTCAGTTTCACATGTTAAAATATCAGAATTACCTCCTTTCACAATTGAAATCTAAGGTGGATGCTCTGGCAGAAGGTATTGAGTGTAGGTTGCAGGATTTAGTTCATGTGTCTGAACAGGTGGGTAAACATTCCTTGCAGTGTGGTTTTGATGCTGTGCAGGCCTCCTCGAGGGTGGCTGCCACTGGTTCTGTTCTTCGTAGGCATGCCTGGTTGAGAGATCAGAATTTAGTTGAGCATGTTAAAACAAGGATTTTGGATGCTCCTTTGCAGTCTGATGTGTTGTTTGGTTCGCCTGTGGAAGCAGTTTTAAAGAAAATGGAGGACAAGGCTAAGTCTATGCAAACTGTTAAGGATTTTTTGCTGGTGCACCCTCCCAAGTTTACTAGAAATTGGCCTACTAAGGGATGGACTTATCCTGCTTATCATTCCCAGTCTAGGGGTAGGTCTAGACGTGGTAGGGGCAGAGCTCAAGGTTCTTTCAGGCCTAGGACAGGGAGTTCTCCTGCTCAGACTTCTGGTGAGGGCAGGGGTCAGTCCTTTCGTAAGCAGACCCAATGACCTGCCTTTTCAGCTGCCAGTACATTCTCGCCTGGCAGCACCTTTGGGAGGAAGGCTGTCTCTTTTCAAAGAAAATTGGGATTTAATTACCCAAGACAGATGGGTGCTGGATATCATTCACCACGGTTACAGGTTTTATTTCCATACCTTGCCTCCTTTCAAAGGCATGCCAGACATTCCTCCTCTACAAAGAAAAGAGGCTCACAAGCAAATTTCTCTGTTGCTCCAAATAGGGGCCATTCAGCCAGTTCCTGTGCCAGAAAGGGGCCTAGGATTTTATTCTCGCCTGTTCCTAGTACCGAAGAAGGGGAACACGTGGAGACCAATTTTGGATTTATCTATCCTCAACACTTATCTGGACATTCCCAAGTTCAAAATGTTGACGTTACAACAGCTTTTACCTCTGCTGGGCAAAGATCACTGGATGGTAACTTTAGATCTCAAGGAAGCTTACCTTCATGTGCCTATAAGACTAAGTTGCAGGAAGTATCTGCGTTTTCGAGCTGGAAATTCTCATTATCAGTTCTCTGCATTGCCCTTTGGCTTATCCACTGCAGAGTATTCACAAAGGTTCTGGCTCCAGTGATAGCTTACTTCAGGCTAAAAGGAATTCAAATCTATCCTTACTTAGACGACTGCCTGATTCTAGCTCAAGAAAAGGAAGACCTTCTACAGCATTTGGATTATGTCATAGCAGTGCTAAGATGCCTAGGGTATTCTGTGAACAAAATAAAGTCCAGTCTAGTACCCTCTCAAGACATGTGCTTTCTGGGTGTGAGACTGAATACAGCAGCCCAGATGGCCTTTTTAACCCCGGACAAACAAAAGAATCTTTCCAGTTACTTCCATCAGCTATCTCTTCAGTCCGGGCTGACTGCAAGGACAGTCCTTCAAGCCTTAGGGTTCATGGCATCTTGTATTCTGGTGCTTCCCAATGCCAAACTACATATGAGGAAGCTGCAATGGTATCTCAAAAATGTATGGACACAGCACTGCCAGGGTTTGGACACTGTCATTCAAATAATACCTTGCATTCAAAAGGAATTTTTGTGGTGGGCTCAGGAATGTCACCTAAACAAGGGACTCTCTGTGACCCGGCCAGAGGCGAGTCAGATTCTAACGACAGATGCCTCAGACATTGCTTGGGGAGCTCATCTAAATGGAAAGTGGATACAAGACAAGTGGCCTGCCAGACTACAGCATCTACATATCAACATGAAAGAGATGTTAGCAGTCCAGTTTGCATTAATGGCTTTCAAGGAGTTTCTTCTTCCAGGGCAGGTGTTGATTCTAACAGACAACACAACTGTCATGTGGTACATCAACAAACAAGGGGGAACACATTCTTACCCATTGTGCAGGCAAGCAATGATTTTATGGGAGACTGCGCTCAGCTTGCAACTAACTCTTCAGGCAAGGTTTCTGCCGGGAGCACAGAACTCCTTAGCAGATGTGTTAAGCAGACAAATCATGGATCCCCACGAGTGGAAACTGGATCTTCATGTATTTCAAAAATTGACAGTGTCATGGGGAACTCCAGACATAGATCTGTTCGCTTCTCCACTAAACCACCAGCTGCCAAAGTTTTGCACAAAGAGGTTTCATCACACAGCTTGGAAAGTGGATGCTCTTTCTTTCAGTTGGAAAAATCTTCATGTGTATGCTTTTCCACCTCTGCCTCTTCTTCCAAAGGTGCTTCTAAAGGTCAGACAAGACAAGCCAAGGATGATTTTAATAGCTCCAGATTGGCCTCGGCAGCACTGGTACCCATTACTGAGGAGTCTGGTAAGGAAGCCTCCATGGCCTTTACCCTTGATTCCACACCTGTTGTCTCAGAGGGACGGTCACCTGCTCAATGTCAAGCTTCACTCTCTTCATCTAACAGCCTGGCATATTCTGTTTTGAAAGACAGCAGGTCTCAACTTCCTCAACAAGTTTTAAATGTGATTATGGAAGCCAGGAGACCTAGTACAAGGAAAGTGTACGCAGAAAAATGGAAGAGATTTTTATTTTGGAGTGCAACAAACAATTTGGAGATTTCTGAGCCTAATTTAAGTGTGGCTCTTCAATATCTTACTGAGTTATTGGACAAAGGTTTGTCTTTCTCTTCCATTAAGATTCATGCTGCAGCAATTTCAGCTCACTATGATTGTGACCCACCATTGTTTTCGCATCCTTTGTTCAAGCAATTTCTTAGAGGGGCAAAGAATATAAGACCCCCACGTAGAGCTCCTATTCCTGCTTGGGATCTCAATTTTGTGTTGGAGAAACTTACTCTACAACCTTTTGAGCCTGCGGCTACTGCTGAATTGAAATACTTGTCATGGAAGACTGCTTTTTGTTGGCCATTACTTCTGCAAGAAGGGTTTCTGAGTTGCAGGCCCTTATGGCGGTAGAGCCTTTTTTGATTTTTCATAAGGATAGGGTATCTTTACGTACTAATCCTTCCTTTATGCCTAAGGTGGTTTCTAGTGTGGCTTTAAACCAAACTATTCATTTGCCTACTTTTTATGCAGATCCTCAAAATAAAGGGGAAAAGATTTTGCACACTTTAGATGTACACAGGCAGTTGCGTTATTATTTGAGCAGGACTAAGGATTTTAGGCAGTCTCAGCAGTTGTTTGTTTCTTTTGCTTTGGGTTCGCAGGGCAAACCTGTGTCAAAACAAACTATTTCTAGGTGGATTGGGTTTTGCATTGCATTTTGTTATTCCCATCATGGCAAGGAGCTTCCAGTTGGGATTAGGCCTCATTCCACTAGGGCAACTGCCACTTCTACAGCATTTCTAAGGGGGGTGGCAACTAAGGATATTTTGGAGGCAGCTACTTGGAGTTCAGTGCATACTTTCTCTAAGCATTATCACCTTCCTCTCTACTCTAAGTCTAGGGCTGGTTTTGCCACAGCTATTTTGCAAGGCATGTTGTCAGTTCCTGCTTCCTTATGATTTGCCAGCCTCCCTTACCTCTGCTTTGGGATTCTACCCAATAGTTAGGACTGCAGCAATGTGGAATGAAGAACATAGTACAGTTTTGTACCTACCATAAATGTAGATGTTCGAGGATCCACATTGCTGCAGTCCAACTCCCTCCTTCCCTCTGTGTTTAGGGGTGGTTGTGTAGGTGAGGTTATATTCTAGTAATTTTGTATATATTGTACATATTTTTGGTGCAGGTATGTTTGGAGTTTTTGGTTTTGGCCTTATCTTTTCAGGGTCTTCTGACATCTGGGGCAAGAAAAGACTGAGGATATGACGTCGGTCATGTGCATTAGTACCCTGACGTACTGACGTCAGTCTAATGCGCCCTGACCGACGTCAGCCATATACTTTGGTATTCGGGCCGACTGGACAGCGGACTACCCAATAGTTAGGACTGCAGCAATGTGGATCCTCGAACATCTACATTTATGGTAGGTACAAAACTGTACTTTACCTTTATAGCTGGAGTTAATATGTTTGTTCTCTGTCTTTTTTTGAACCTGTCTTTATCTGATTTACTGTACTGCCTAACTGTGTATTTTCTGACTGATTAGCTATTTAGCTGATGTTCCTGTGCTTAATTTTGGTTCTGTCCATGCTGGTTGCTTAATTAGTGGTAGTTCTGGTTTGCTTCATATAACATTGGGACAGGCCACTGACTATATTATTGCAACTACTTAACCTTAATTTGCTTGCATATCTTTATTTTTTTGAAGATTTACTGCCTTGCTGAGTTTGCTTCATATTCTACTTACTGTATTTATTGCGTCACAACAATAAAATTGCTTACCTTTGTGCCACAGAGTGCAAGAAGTACTGAACTACGTTTTTGGCCCATCAAGTGAACATTTTTGGCCTTTTTTCAAAAAAAAAAAAAAAAAAGCTTTGAGTAATTGCAAAGCCTCATGATAGTTACTAGGTGTAATCCTCATGCATGGTGAACCATGATGCAGATGTACATAAAAAAGAGTGCATCATTGATTCCATTTATTTTGGGGAAACTGTGGTTGGCAAACAATAATACAGACTGTTGTATAATAATAATAAAAAAAAAAAACTTGCGCTGTTAAAACTTTGCCTAACCAAGATCATACCTTTGAGGGTAAATAGTAAACTGTATACCCCATGATGTTAACACAGGGAAGGCATGGGCTGCGTCCATCAGCTTTAATGGCATACCACCGTGCTTGTGGAGAGACAAGTCCATTAAATTCTAAGGACACTCCTCATCTCCTCCTTAACCTGAAAATGTGTTGAACTCAACTCGAGTGCTGCAGTGAAGCTATGAATATGAGCAAAACACTTTAAATTCCTTTATTTTACTAGCTTTATTATAACTATCCATCAGTGCTGTTGTAGCTTTGTATCTACCTGAATCACTGTCACTACCCTCTTTGATTATAACAAGGCAAAATGGTGTCACTCTCTTCACACTTGCCTTCCTAAGCCTTCGTTTCTTGTTCCTTTTTAATCTGCGTGACTAATTTTCTTTATTTCCTGATAATTTATGAAATAGTACATAATAATCTGCAGTAACGTAACTGTACCTACTGAATGTTACACAGCCCTTCACCTGTCTCTGCATCAAAGGTTTTTCAGTCTGCACTAGCCTATGCTTTGGCCATTTTGCTTGCACTTTGCATCTTTGGAAGTGCAAGACTGCCTTATACTTGCTGGTTAATCTTACTCTTAGCAGCAAAAATACCATTTGTGAGAAGTACAAATGTATATGTTCAGATTGGTGGTTGACCTATCACTATCTGCAGGTATTTGAGTATCCTAACTGCACCATGTAGAAGAGTGAAGCACTGGAAACATGAGCCACAAAGCATTAGAGAATGATTAAGTTTTTATCATGTGGGATCACCTATTACCAAGATCGAGAGCTATTTACTGGCTCGAGGCTAACCCTTATCCCAGAATGCCCAGCGTCAGTTACCCAGATCTCGTTTGCCGCTTCAGCTGCAAGGTTGCTTCGTTACTGGCTCGGGCTTAGTATAGTTTTTTCTATGATTATAATTGTTTTTTCTTAAAATTTGTCAAGTTTTTGTCTAGATATAGTTCTTTATCCCTTATCGCCTTTCTTGTGTGTGTTGTAGCTTTGTTGGCCATCGCTCCATATCTTGCAAGCCTTCTGTTTCCCCTGAACTCATTTAAATTAGAGAGCCCCCCCTTAGGACAGCCGTTTAAATTAGAGGTTATCTTATCCGTTCCTTAACTGTAAAAAAAAAAAAAAAAAAAACTGTTTGCTTTTTAGTATAGTAGTGTAACATGTCTAAAGAGGCCAAAGTTTCTGGCTTCAAAAAGTGTGACTCATGCTGTCAGAAAATGTCTCTGACAGATTGGCACACTAGCTGTGTTTATTGTTTAGGGGCTGTGCACCTGCAGGACTCCTGCTCTTTCTCTCATGAATTTAGTCCAAGGGTCCTGCAGGAGTGCAAAAACAAATTAATCCTTCGAGGATTATTGAAACCACAGGATTCCCTGGCTAAAGGTTCTCAGCCAGTGAACTCCTCTAAGTCTGTCAGGCCATTGGCTCCATCTTTGGAACAGACTCCTGGGCTTGAAGAACCAAGTTTGTTGGTGCCGACTAGCATCGACAAGTCATCTCCTCCCTTGGCTCCAATTGCCACCTCGGAGCTGTCTAGGAGCCACAAGTGAGCAAGGTCTCCTTCATTGGAGCCGATCCACTCTGTGCCACAGTCACCTTTTATTAGGAAGTGAACGCAGTCATCGCTCTTAATCCCACTCCTCTCGATCCTCCAAGTTATCGGATCCAGATGTGGAGAAGAGTAGTCAGCAGGTTGCTTAAATCACAGGCCCTTGCAAAATTACTTTCCATCCCACTTCAGCAGGTTGCGGCTCCATCCGCCTCTCCATTCCTCCGATTACACTTAGTTCGGAGCCGGAGACCATGGAGGCGCTGATAGAACCGACCACGCTGACCACCTTCTCTTCATTTCCGACGTCGGCTCTGATCACCTCGATTGTTCCGTCCATCGAGGGATCTGGGTGAAGGGGGGGGAGTGGCATTGGCCCCTTATCTGACCCCGTTCTACCTCTCGGAATTTCAGCGCAGGTGAGCTCGGCTCCCACATCTCCCTCGGCGCGGAGAAGGATTTCCATCTCTTCAGAGCCGGAGCTTTCTTTGCCTCGGGATCATGACGTTTTCGAGGTCATGCAGAGTATGCCGTCCCCTGAAGCAGCCCTACTATCTGCCCCATCGGCTCCTCTTGTTATGCCTGTGCCAACCTCTGCTCCTCCTCTGGCCCAGAAGCATAGGGAACCTATGCCCCAGGACAACCCATTGGGTTACCCCTCTTCCGCGGCCTCCCTTGATCACTCAGAGGCGCCTCCTCGGAAGAAGTGCAAGAGGAAGCACCTAGACTCCCCTGAGTCTGTCATCTCAGGTACAGACCTGGATGAATCGGAAGGGTCCCCCTCTGAAGAGGTTTCCTTTTCGGACATCCTTGAAATCCTTAGGCAGACAGGTGGCTGGTCTTCCCTAGCCCCTACCGAGGACGAGTCTGTATACCTGGAGGCATTTGGTCCCAGACCCTCCACCTCCTGGGTGTCTCCACCTTTCGATCCACTCATGTCTGTAGTGCCTCGAACGGTTTGGTCAGCTCTGGGTTCTGTGGAACCTACTCCAAGGAGATCAATTAAGTTCATAACAGCCCCCCAGGAAAAATGATTTCTCTCTAAAGGTGTGCCAGTTGATGCCATGGTGGTAGCAGCAGCCACCAAGAAAGAGTTAGCATAAACTTCTTCATCTGTCCATCCACCAAACAGAGTCTAGGATGATGGACAGATATGGGAAGCGAATGTTTTCTTCAGCGACCTTCTCAATGAGGTCCTTGAATTATCTCTCATTTTACACGACTTCAAAGGGATCTCCTAAAATAGCTTGGAGATATCCTACAGCTGAGGGAGCATCAGCTAAAATAGCTTCCCAGCTTGCGACTCTTAATTCGAAAGTCAACTCCTCCATGAGGCTGATTTCCTATGCAGCCGATGGCGCGAGCTGAGCTGCAGGTACAGGAGTGGCTCTCAGGAGACATGCTTGGTTGCGGCTGTGCCAATTTGTGGAACCCTTTTGGGCGTCCTTCACAAATACTCCCTTTGATAGCTCCTTGCTTTTTGGGCCTCAGGTGAAAGACGCTTATCAGGTGCAAGCAGGAAGGCAAGACTCTCACTGCTGTGGGAGTCCATTTTTCCACTCCTAACAGACCTTATCCCAAAGGTCAGAAGGGGTGGAAAGATGTGGTTTCGGAAGTCCCAGGGACCCTTGCCTGACACACGTGGTGATTTTTTTTCCCCAGGGGCAGAGGGGGAAACAACAACAATGGCAGACGCCACCCTCGTGGCAGAGGGGGACCGCAAAATCAGGGTGAAAGACACTTTCTCTGCCAAAACCTTTCCAGCATCCCTGATAGGTTGTCCAACTGCTCACCTCTGGAGGCAGTTGGGGGAAGACTTTCCCTGTACCTAGAAGCCTGGCAAAATATAACAAGGGACAAATGGCTACTATCTATCATATCCAGAGGTTACAAAATCCCCTTTCATCAACCCCCTCTAAAGTCAAAGTCCATCCCAGATGTCCCACCCAATCTAAGGGATCAAGCAGTTATGCAAGTTTCAAAACTGCTAGAAAAAAGAGCCATTCAGGAAGTCCGCTCAGACCAGCTAGGATCCAGAACTTACTCAAGATTCTTTTTAGTACCAAAAAAGACAGGGGACTGGAGACCAATACTGGATGTCAACAGATTGAACAAATCTGTACAAAAAGAAAAGTTCCGGATGGTAACACTGCAGTCCATTCTCCCCTTTCTGGGTCAGGACAATTGGATGTGCTCCATAGATCTTCAGGATGCGTACTACCATATCAAAATGGACAGACGTTCCAGGAGATTTCTTCGCTAACTGGTAGGGGCCAGTCATTCTCAGTTCAGTGCTCTTACCTTTGGTCTCACCACAGCCCCCAGGGTGTTCACCAAATGTATGGCAGTAGTCATGGCTCACCTGAGATGTCAAGGATTCCAGGTGTTTCCCTATCTAAACGACTGGCTCCTAACTGCTACCACCAGGCATCAACTCTTTGAGGCACAGGATTATACAATATCAACCTGCACCCAACTATGCATTACAGTAAATTTCGAAAAATCTGCCTTGTTGCCCTATCAATCTGTTACATATATAGGAGCAGAATTAAACACAAAACAGATGTTTGCAAGGTTACCTCAGGATAGAGCTTTCTCTATTCGCCAACAAGTGTCATTTCTAATGCAGAGCAGAAAGGTCCAAGTCAGACATGTCCTGCAAGTTCTAGGCTCCATGGCAGCTGCCATTCTTCTTGTACCATTAGCGCGTTACCACATGAGTTTTTCATTGGCTTCTCTTCAAGCAGTGGTCCTTCCAGGAACTACCCATGTCTCACATGATCCTGATTACAGAAACATGCAAAAGGCACCTCTCTTGGTGGATGGTCTCCCCACTGGTAACTCAGGGTAGACCTTTCGTTCAACCCTCTCTGGTAGCCACAGTGACCACGGACACCTCCCTGATAGGGTGGGGGAGCATTATCTAGGCAGGACAGTCCACGGCATGTGGCAACCTCACGAGTACCATCTGCATGTCAATGTCCTAGAGATGAGAGCGGTGCTCCTAGCATTGCAGGCTCTTCAAGACTGTCTTCCTTCTGGGACTATTGTGATCCAAACAGACAACATGTCAATTGTGTGGTACATCAACAAGCAGGGCAGGAACCAGGTCTTACCCCTTGTCGAGAAGCCCTCAGGCTATGGCAATAGGTGATTTCCTCCCAACGTTTTCTGACAGCAACCACATCCCTGGGAAATCCAACGTAATAGCGGACAGGCTCAGCAGGGCTAGCCTCATGCCTCACGAGTGGTTTCTGAATGAGGAAGTTGTGGAGTTGCAGACCTTATCTTCTGCAAATGGCGCCAGCCTTGCTGTGATCTATTTGCCACCCCCCTCAACAACAAATGCAGCAGCTACTTCTCCCTGCTTCCTCCTCCAGTTCAAACTCCCAGGGGCGCTCTAGTCCACGATTGGCCTCAGGGACTCCTTTATGCATTTTCCCCCTTTTCCCCTAATTCCAAGACTCGTACAGAAAGCAAAATCGTTGGGTTGCAAAATGATCCTCATTGCCCCCTATTGGCCTCGACAGATATGGTTTTCATTCCTGCACCTTCACCTTCTAGACCAGCCTTGGGTCCTGGACCCAGTGCCTGATCTGTTGATTCATCAGGCAGGCGGGTGACATCAATCCCTTCAGACTCTCAAGCTCACAGCTTGGTTTCTGCGTTTCCTACTGCAGCCAGGCTTCCAAGCATCTCCCCAGCACGTCACGATATTATTGTATCCAACCATAAGTCAACTATGAGAAAATCTTATGCTAGCAAATGGAAAAGATTTACTTACTGGGCAGAATCTAGAAACCTAGACCCCTTTTCAGCCCTAGTCCATCAAATTCTAGAATTTCTAGCAGAGCTTTTTCAGTCTGGTGCGGCTGCTGCTACCATCAGGGTACAACTGGCAGCCATGTCTAATTTTCATATTGGAATTCTTAATTCTAGCATAATGTCTCATAAGCTCTGCAAAGCCTTCATGAGAGAACATCTCTTCTTAGACCCCCAGTGAGGGATCCCACCTCCTCCTTGGGATCTCAATTTAGTTTTGACTTCTTTGATTCTGCCTCCCTTTGAACCAGCAGCGTCGTGTCCCTTAAAATTTCTTTCTTGGAAAATACTTTTTCTGGTTGCTATTACCTCAGCTAGATGTGTTTCAGAACTCCAAGCACTCTGTGTTCGTTCTCCATATATGGTGTTTCACAAAGATAGAGTTTCTCTGAGAACCAACCTGTCCTTCATACCAAAAGTCTGTTCAGAAAACAATTTAAATCAATTAATTGATCTCCCCGTCTTCTTTCCCAATTGTTTCCCAACTGTTTAAATTGTGAGCATTGACCGGTTAAGACCTGCATGCTATCAACTTGAACGCATAAGTGAAGCTAAGTAACTTTTATCTGCACTTTTTAAAGTAATTTGTGTTGCATTGAGGAATATCTAGCTGGAAGCTGTGACTCTGTTTTTCAGTAGTTTCCCGCCCACCTTCCCTGTTTTTGTGTTGGTGTTAATCTTGGTGGCTTTGAAACTGCCCGCCCCTCTTGTAAATTTGCACTTGGATACTCCTCCTGGGCCCATCTCATTTGCTCACTCAAAAAATGTATCTGCTTTTACTGTATTTATGTTTCTTCCTACTTTCGTTTGCTTTTGCGTCATCTTAAAAGTACTCAATTGTATTTATTACTGCTTGGTGTAACTCACTCTAAGCCTTTTAGTTTAAGCACTTGGGCTTCAGACCAGTTGTTTTACATTAAGAAGGTTTGTGCTCTGCACTGTAGTGGCAGGACAGGTAGCTTACATCTTTCTAAGTTGGGAACTGCTGATTGAGGGCTCAGTGTTTGTTATTCTAAAAGTGTATTAATTTTGGTTTAAGCACTTGGGCTTTCAGGCCAGTTATTTTACATTGAGGGTTCGTGGTCTGCACTCTTGTGTTAGGAGAGGCTGGACTCTGCCCTTCTGAGCTGGGAATTTCTGGTTAAAGGCTTATAGTACCTGCATATTTGAACTGCTTCTTACTAAATTGGTACACCTTGTTTGCCGTAGCATAGACTAGATCCAGGCCTGCTGAATCTAGCTTTGTTTGTATAACTTGAGCACTAATCCAGGCATTCTTTAAAGTATTCAATTGTATTTATTACTGCTTGGTAGTAACTTGATTAAAGTATAGCTATCCTTCTAAGTCTTTTGGATTAAGCACTTGGGCTCAGACCAGTTGTTTTACATTAGGAAGGTTTGTGGCCTGCACTGTGGTGGCAGGACAGGTAGCTTACATCCTTCTAAGTTGGGAACTGCTGATTGAGGGCTCAGTGTCTGTTATTCTAAAAGTGTATTAGTTCTGGTTTAAGCACTTGGGCTTCAGGCCAGTTATTTTACATTAAGAAGGTTTGTGGTCTGCACTCTTGTGGGAGGAGAGGCTGGACTCTGCCCTTCTGAGCTGGTAATTTCTGGTTAAAGGCTTATAGTGCCTGCATATTTGAACTGTTTTTTACTGAAATTGGTACACCTTGTTTGCTGTAGCATAGACTAGATCCAGGCCTGCTGAATCTAGCTTTGTTTGTATGCTTGTTTGCTTGTTATTTCCCTGAAACGCTAATTCCATCTAAAATGCGGCTTTTCAGCACGTCTGTGGATCCCTGGTGACATCTGCATTGCTTACTGTACTTATATCCTTGTTTCACTTGAAAGAAAGTTACTGTTTGTCATTTTTGCATTTGTTACCTGTAACACATTGCATTTAAGTTACCTGGCACTTGCTCACTAAAGCAATTATATAAGTCAGCACTAAAAAATTAAAAGCACTACACCCTCACAAACTCCCCTTGAGTACCTTGTTCCCCATTGGCCCTTTTTTTTTCAATTATAAAGGAATTCCCAATACTATTTTAGCATGTCCAAAGGTCAGTTGTCAATCTCCTCTCCGGTCCAGCTGGTGAATCTGGGAATCTTGAGGCAATGTTACAACTGCCTCATGTACACAGACAACCCTCTCCTCCTCCTAACAAATTCCAACACATGTGAGAGATGCAACCATATAGCCAAACTGGAGGCTAAGCTCTCTGAACTCAGTACTGGCGAAACCTGTCAGGAGGAGAAGGAAACCACACTCACTACAATTCCAGTCTCACATAGACCTACCACAACAGCAAACCCAACACATAAACACACAAAAACATACTCGGAGGCTCTAAATAAATATCTGCTTAAGCAGCAGAGACCTCCAAAGCAGACACCCAAGCAACCGCTACCCCAAAACAAAACACGTGCAACACATAGCTCTCAAAGCCAGTGTGCCGAACAGTCACAGCCCTTAAGGCTAAACAACACACCTGATACACTTGTAATAGGTGACTTTATCGTCAGGCACACTGGCGTCCCGCTCACCAGGCTGAACAAGGAGAAGGTCATGGTGAGCTGCCTATTGGGTGCTAGGGTCCGACACATAACACAAGCACTCGGATCACTCCAAGGCAAGTACAAATATGGCTCGGTCATTGTCCATGCTGGTGTGAATTACCTGAGATGTACCTCCCTGGACTACATGAAAAGAGACATAGAGGAGCTCTCTGAGCATGTGGCCCAGGCCGGTATGACCCTGACCTTGAGTAGCATCTTACCCTCACCAAGAATGATGCCACATTATGAAGACAAGATGATCAATTTCAACAATTGGCTTAAGTATTGGTGTCATTCAAAGGGGATCCAATGCCTGTCAACCTGGGATGACATGCTCGACAAGCCACGATGCTTCGCTAGGGACGGCTTGCACCTGTCACCCCTGGGCTTTCGTATATTGGCAAAGGCTCTTGCTACCCCCATAGTGCCTTTTTTAGGCAAGGCTCAAAAGACAAACCCACCTCCATAGGTATCACAAGGGATAAGAAACTAAGAGTAATGCTACTCAACGCCAGAAGTCTAAACCTCAAGATGCATGCACTCAAACTCTCCTTAGCATGGAGAACATCGATATCTGTGCAGTAACAGAAACCTGGTTCAAGGCTCCCGAGAGCACCCCAGCACTGCCAAGTTATACCTCATACCATGTTTTTTGGCCCCAAAACTTGGACCGAACCAGAAAAAGAGGGGGAGTATCAATATTAGTCATAGATACCCACACCTCCAGGTTGGTGGCACAGCACGAAGCATCAGAGACTATGCATGTGCAACTAACAGTGGGTAAAACTGCCTTCCAGTTTATAGCCTGCTACAGACCACCCTCCTAAACCCAGGAACCCCACTCGGCCTTCCTGAGAACACTGGAAAATATGAAGGTCTCTCCAAACACCATTATATTGGGCGACTTCAACTACCCAAACATAGACTGGGAGCATTACTCTAACTCCAACACCCTAGCTCAAAGGTTCCTAGAATTTATAAACTCATGCTATGGAACAACTTGTTACCCCTCTCACAAGAGGGGAAAAAACATACCTGACCTGATCATCACCAACATGGGGACTCTATGCTCCAGACCAGAAGTGTATCCCTCACTGGTAAGATCAGACCATAAACTAATCTCACTGGATATTCACATCCCGACCCCACCCCCTGCCCAGAAAACCACAGTGAAAAACTTCTCTAAAGCAACTTTCACACTCCTCAAAACCGAGGTGGAATCCTTAAAAGCCCCCGGGCCTGTGGAAAATACGGCCCAGACCGCAAAATCCTTTATAAACGCATTCTATGAACACCTTCAGGAATGCATGGATCATGCAATCCCAAATAAAACCAAGACCCAATCCTCCAAAGGCAGACGTCCTGTCTGGTGGACCCCAGCCATAAACAAACTATACAATAGAAGGAGGAAAGCTACTACATGATAGAGCAAAATCCCAAAAAGGGAAGGCATCTCTGATCAGTGTTATCAAAAAACTACGGGCACTCATAAAATCGTCTAAGGCCAGCTTCGAGAGAAAAATTGCACAGGACACTAAGGATAATCATAAGGCTTTCTTTAGTTATGTTAGGAACCTGGGTGGGAATTCCCAGATATGCTCAGAATTAGTCCAAAATAACAAAAAATACACCAAACCCACAGACATTGCCAACATCCTAGCTGACTGGTTCAGCGCAAACTCCCCCCCCCCCCACCAAAAGGGCAAATATCTATCCCAGCAGAGTGCTGCCCCCCTAACATCTCAGATGCTCAGGTAAGAGCCGCCCTCTCCAAAGCAAAAAACACAGTATCAATGGGACCAGACAGTGTTCTGGGCTGCGTCCTACATGAACTCCAAGAAGAGCTAAACCCAAACATAAAACTGCTGTTCAGTCTCAGCCTTACCACAGGATATGTACCCAAAGAGTGGCGTACAGCAACAGTGGTCCCTCTCCACAAAGTTGGTGCCTCAACGGATCCTGGAAACTATCGCCCCATAAGCCTGACTAGCTTGGTCTGCAAAGCTATGGAAAGGATCATCGTGGACCTCATAAAAAAAGATTTTGGGGACCTACAGACACTGAATCCTACCTAGTTCGGCTTTGTTAAGGGCAGATCCTGCCTCTTAAACCTGGTCGATTTCTTTGAAACAGTCACCAAGGCCATCGATGAGGGGAAGGTGGTCCACACAGCCTACCTGGACTTCGCAAAAGCCTTCGATACAATACCTCACTCGGGCATTATAGATAAGCTCACCGGCTTAAATATAAACCCCTATGTCACTAGATGGGTTGCAAACTGGCTCAAGGACAGAACCCACATGGTTAGAATTGCTGGAGTCATGTCAGACTCCAAACCAGTTACAAGTGGCGTCCCACAAGGCTCAGTCCTGGGACCTCTCCTGTTCGGTATATATTTCTCGGAGGTACAGGCCAACACGGAAGGACTATGGCTGTCCAAGTTCGCAGATGACTGCAAACTGGGCGCTATAATCGACTCTCCAGCCGACACAAGCATCATCCAAAAGGGCCTCATAGAAACAGACAACTGGTGCCAGAGCCATGGCCTCAAGCTAAACGCCAAAAAGTGTTTAGTCATCCCCTTTGGCAAAAACAAAGTGCCCACAAATTACCACATAGGTGGTAATCCATTAAGTACGTAAGAAGTAATTAGGGACCTGGGGACCCAAGTTGATAGCAGTCTCTCATTTGACAACCACGTGGCCAAAGTGGTTAGAAAAACATTTTATATAGCCCACCTAATCATGAAGGGATTCACATCTAGATCAGGGGAGGTCATTGTGCCTCTTTACTCATCCCTCATCAGGCCCATAATTGAGTACAATGCCCCTTTTGGGATGTACCTTACCAGACACCTGCAACAACTGGAAAGACCCCAAAAGTACCTCACCAAGAGGATCAAAGGGCTCAAACAGATGCCATATGCTGCCCGGTTAAAGAAACTCCAGCTCTACTCAGTGGTATACCGCCTGCTCAGAGGCGATCTGTGCTTGACGTATAAAGCCATGTCCAACCTGGAATTAATGGACATGCTGCACCTCAGAAAATCCAAATCCCATCGAGCTATGCGCTCGAGAGACTTGAACCTCAGCACTGAAATAAATAGGACATGCTGGAGGGACAGATTCATAACCCAGAGGTTCCCTTCACTCCGGAATAAAATCCCAGTCCAGGTTAGGCAGAGTCCCTCATTGACTCTCTTAAAGAGGAATCTTGATGAGTGGATAGGGGATCGTAGGTTTACCCTGGGTATCACTTCTGTGTCACTGTTAGACAGGGGCACAGTATACTAACCTCGAAAAAGGGCATAGCAAAATGAATTTAAAATGGGTGGCGAAAGCCAAACACACTCTGGCTAGGCTTATAAATGCCCTAGGGCAGATAGCCTAGTATGAACCTATGAATTACAGCAACAGGGCAGAATACGGTCTTCACCAACTGGATGTGCACAGACAATTACGTTTTTACTTCCATAGGACCAAAGAGCTAAGAAAGTCAGACCAATTGTTTCTCTCTTATGCTCGCACTAAGCAAGGCTTTCCAGTTTCTAAGGTGACCTTATCCAAATGGTTATCTGACACCATTGCCTTTATCAGTTAAGGCATAAACATCTACCAGCAAAACCAAAAGGTCATTCTACTAGAGCATTAGCCACGTCTGTAGCCTTTCAGTATAAATTGCCCATAGACTCAATTTGTGCAGCTGCTACTTGGGCAAACCATCATACCTTTATCTCTCATTACAAAGTGGATGTGGTCTCACGGAGCAGGGCTTCCTTTGGCTCCACTGTTCTGAAGAGTCTGTTCCAATGAGACACCCGTGGTCTGTAGGTGCTAGGGACACTGTCCCAAACAGCAAGAACAAAGGTGAGATGGGACAACTTAACATAAAGAAGTTATGTACCTACCATAACGTTCCATGTTAGTTGTCCTTCATCTCGCCTTCCTTCTTGCGTCCCCCCCCTTCCCCCTTCCTGGAGGATTGAGAAGAGTTGACTATGGTTTCATTGGCCGATTTCCTTTTTCTTGGTTCACATGCCAGGTAATTTTATGACAGTTTACTCTGAACTGTTATTTTGGTAAATCAGTTTTAGGTTACTGGTTACTTTATATGTCTAGTGTGCGCTATCACAAACGAGATCTGGGTAGCTGATGCTGGGCATTCTGGGATAAGGGTTAGCCTCTAGCCAGTAAATAGCTCTTAAGCTATGGAAGTAGGCTGAGTGGGAGCCAAGGATCGGCTCTGAACCCAAACAGCAAGAAGGAAGGCGAGATGAAGGACAACTAACATGGAACACTATGGTAGGTACATAACTTCTTTTTACAGTGCGTCAGTTATTCAGTCTTCAAGTGCCAGCTGAAGTAGTTGCACTGCTGAAACTCCTCAGCATCTGCATTAGTGGATTGTAGCTTCCAAAGAATCTGATAAGATCATTTGGGACCTTCCCTTCCTCTTTATAATACTTTGTTGTCTTTCTTTATTAACAGAAGTGTGTTTGTGAAAGTTTTATTTTAGTATATTTACTGTTTACAACTGCTGTTGATTCCTCTTGGAATTCTAACTTAATTTTAGTTTGTTTGTATGCTTTTGTTTGTATGCTTACTACCACTTTTAAGTAGTTATAGGTTTTGAGTGTCCTCTGACTTGTACTGGGCAGCTGAAGTTCTGTGGTGGTAACACTTGCCCTTTTGTTTGTTTATCTGCTTCACGTGAAAGTTCCGATGGGAAGATAATGCATTTTTTCACTTTCTTCATTTATATGATATTTATTGCTTATTTAACATTGTTATAGCAGTGTTTATCATGGAGTCATAGTTTTTCTTTAAATTCGTGTTTTCTGTGGAGATTTATTTTTGACAAGGGAATCTCTGAATGATTGCTCATGTTGTTTTAAAATGTTTCTGTGATTTTAAGGGCCTGTATTTGATTTTTTTGTGTCACTGTTTGGACAAGTGAATTTGTGTGCTGTTTACCACACTGCAGATTGTAGAACAAGGCTTAGCACAATTTAAACTGTTTCTGTTAGTTGTGTAGGAACATAGTGCTAGTGTAAGGTAGCCGTAACAGAAAAACTGTCAAGGGCTAATTATTATTCTGACTGGTGTTTTTTCCCCTGATCTGATGGCCGTGGCCCCCCATCCCCCTCAAATCCAGTTGCACTTACAAAGGAAAAAAAAAAAAAAATCAACAAAAATATGCCTTGGCCTATGGTTTGTGAATCTGTCTTAAGCTGTCCTGCAGACAACTTACCCTTTACTCCGTCTACCTCTACCTCTGGCGTGAGCCTGTAGCCCTCTATGGTACTAAGTCACTTACATCCTCGAGGGCTGTTCTAGTACCTGGTTCAGGTGTAGGAGAACCAACACTTTAGGTGCAGGAGAGGTCCGGACTAATCTGTCCCCAATTATTTCGACCTCTAGAGTAGTTCATAGTAAGAAGAAACAAACTTTGTCAAAATGCAGACTGTCATTACCATGTGTAGGACTGATGTGGTTTCTTTACCGAAGAGTGTTTTACAGTTGGCTAATCTCTGAGGCTATGCTCCTATGCAGAATGACTATGGGGTTCCCTTCTCTAGAAATCAGTCTTCTGCCACTGATTTTGATGGGTAATCTGATAGACACTAGTGAACACTATGAATCTGTCCATTCTGATTTTTCGGAAGGTAAACAGGTTGAAAAACCCAAGCAAGTGTTTACATTTCCACAGATGTTAGCTAGGTTTAGAGATATATTTGATCGGAGGCAATTTTGACGCTATGCCAAACATTGGCAGAGTTTAGATCTTATGGAGGATGAGATTTGAAATGTTTTGGCTGCTCCTCCTCTGTTACGGTCTTTAAAAGATGCCTGTAAAAACTGCATGTTAAACTCCTTTGGCTAATGAACCATTTCCTAAAAAGACAGGAAATGCAAACTGTACTCTGATCTTGTAGCTCATTTTGCTCTTGTAGCTCATTTTGCTCCTTTGTCAGCTGATCCAGCTGCCATTTCTTCAGCTGCCAACTCTAACAAGAGAACCTTTGCTGCTTCTAACCCTACATTGTCGGATAAACTTGGCAAGTGGATAGAATCTCAGGGAAAAAATTTATCTCAGTCTGGTAATTGTCTTCAGAATTCTCCAGACTTCATGTTGAAATTTTTATCTTGCAGTATGCTTACAGTTTATATAGCTTTGTATCTTTGCATGGTGAACAGATGTTTTGTATGAGATTTCTTATGTGACTCGGATTTCGAAACATACTTTGAGGAGTGTCTTGGAAGGTGTGGACACTGTTTCTAGAAATGCGGCTCTTTTGTTTGTATTGACAAGATTTGGTTGCATAATTGGAATTTTTCTGAGAATGTAAAAAACTTAATTTTGAATGCTCCTTTAAGTTCTGAATTTGTGTTGTCTTCCTGATACCCACATTCTCAGAATATGGGATGATGGAGGTGAATTGATGTGTGGGGATGTCTAGAATGTGTCCTATTCCAGGTTTTCCCTAACAAGACATCAAATTTCAAAAGGCAGAACTAGCAATACCAGCCTAATGAGAGTCAAGGTACCAAGAGGAAATGGCAGGAGGGTAATGCTTCCAAACCAAATGGAAGCGATTCCTTTTCCAAAAAGATCTTGCCCCCTGCTAAGGAATGAATACTTCCAAGACTTGGTGCATTCTAGTCCTCCATCTTGTCTCCTCTCCTTTCACCTTCCCCCAGGCTTTACCTCAGCCAAGCAGCCTGGACACAGTTGGTCTCAGGCAAGTGGGTGCTGAGAAGAATGCAGTGAAGATTCTCTTGGCAGTGGATAGAATCCTCCATCCTTCAGGAAAATTTCCCTGCACTATCCACAGACACTTGTGTTCTATCAATATTCCTTCACAAGTTACAAGCAGGCGTTATAGAGCCACTTCTGTACCACAAAAGGGGAAGGACTTTGGACCAGAAACTTTTTTACCTGAAAAGGAGTTATTGTGTTGACTAGCATTGGATGTGATGCATCTAAGTGTCATTCTGAAAGTACAAAATTCAAAATTCTCGTCTTGCATATGGTCCTTCCCCTTCTTCCACACCACTTGTTTCATGGTAACTTTGCATCTGAAGGATGCTTATTACATGCCAATTACTCTCATCCTCAGGTTAAACGTACAGATGTCCTGTAGTTCACCCTCCTAAAGAATTGTTTTTCTGTGGTGGGCACAGAAAAAAGTATGGCCTTTCTACCAGAAGACTGTCCTAACTGTTAAACGATTTTCAGGGATTTCTCTCTGAGAAACCCTCCCTCGCAGAGACAGTTGTTTTTTTTTTTTTTTTTTTTATATCTGTGAATTGTTTTTTTCAGGCAATTCTTGCATTTGGTAGTTCTTGCCAATAAAAGCCTTAATAACCAGCTTTCTGTGGCAGGAGTTGGACTTCCTCTGATAGGAGGGGTTTTGCCAATCCCCTATCACAGGTGAGGGGATAGATTCTGAGCTCTGGAAAGCTGTCAGTGTTGGGTTTGTGTATGCCACTGAGGCAGTGTGAAATGTGAACATCTGCTGTTACAGGTAAGTAGGACTTACACAGCTGTATTCTTTGCTGCATAGGTAAGTCTGTAAATACTAGTGACTTTAAGATGTAGCCACCCAATTATGTGTGGGATTTTGTTGAGTGCTGTTGAATAGCCCTAACTTTGTGTAAATTAGTTGTTTTGAAGATGGCTTTGGTTCTTTTGATTGGTAGGATGCTGGGAATTGTGTCTTGGTGGTCTTTTTTTTTTTTAATTTTGTTTTTATTTTTTTAATAATTATCCCTTTGGAAAGGAGAGGAGCTGATGGTAGGAGAAAGGAGAAGAAATAATGGTAGTATAAATGAGCTTTTCTGACAATGACTGTAGAGAAATGGCACATGGTTGGAGTAGGTATTGGTATGTGAGAATGTAGAGGTATAGAATTGTATTTCCCCAATTTAAGGGAATCTGGCACTCTCCTTAAAACCCTACTATCTGTGGTGGTTCTGAAGAGGAGAAGGTTGGGGGAGGGGTTATCCCCCTGTGTAAATGCAGTTAACAAATATGTGCAGCGCTGTCTGTCCAGAGCAGTGCGAATGGTAGCCGAGCAGCAGGGACTCAAAAATGAAGTGGGCACTGGCAGTGATGCTGATCCGATAGCCATTCCAAGTACGAGTCTGCACAAGCAGCAGTTGCTCCAATTGTACATGGTGGGGGGAGTGTTTAGTATCTGAAGTCATTGCCTAGTGTGTGCGTGTTGTGTGTAGTTATATAATGTATATGTACATAAGTGTGTGTATATGTATGTACGTAGTGTCTGCTACCTTCCTCAGTCTGTCCAAAGCATTCAATACAGTATCCCACAGCAAACTACTTACTATACTAGCCAAACCCAAGCTAAACAACCCCTCCTTCCTGTGGTTTCAAGACTGCATATCCAACTGCCAGCAAGCAGTTAAGTGGTGTAATCCCCTCCCTTCTTCCAGTAACAGTAGGTGTACACACCCGCCACACCACCACCCAGCAAGCTACAATAGTCCAATATCCACATGATGCTACTACACTGATCTTCTCAGCTCCCACACTCCAGACTAAAACTCAAGAGCCTTTTCCAATCTCGAAAAATGTTTAAAAACTCTCAACTAATACTTAACCCCCAAAAGACTCAACTTATGCTTTTCTACCCTACCAAAACTATTGATTGTTCTGCTCTTTTCTCTATCAGTTCTGCCAGTAACACCCAGATCTCACCAGTATCACAAGTTAAACTTCTTGGTGTAATACTTGACCAAAACCTAAAGTTTGACAAATATATAGCACAAACTGTATGCCAAGTCCATAAAAAAATTGGAACCCTATACTGTTGCAAAAACTCTCTAACCAAAGACACCAAAATTATTATATCCAGAACTCACCTTCTCCTTTTTACATTGCTCTGTGCATCCCCTGTATTAGCAAACCTTAACAAGACAGACCCACATACATCGTCCATGTGCTATAATAAAATAGCTAGATTCGCAACCAACTCTAATTTCTGCTCCCACCACTGTCACTCACTAAAACAAATAAGTTGGCTAGAACTCCTCAACTTACTAAACTATAACCAGCTCACCATGACTCATTTGCTGCACCACCCAAACAAGATTCCTAATCTCTCAGGCTTACTCAACTTTCACAATTCTGCTTGTCAACTAAGATTCACAAGCAAAGCCCTTCTTTAAGTAGCTAAGTGTAGAAATAGTGCTGGGGAATCCCTCTACTCGTACACATTTGTTAAAATCTGGAGTTCTCTTCCACCAAATATCAGATTGCAAAACAGCAGTCCCACCTTTAAAACCCAATTTAAAAGCCCACCTCAATCTCATATGGCACTGTAACTGTACTGACCATGGCTAGTCCTACTAACACCATTCAGATAAATCTTCCTCTGGCACTACTCAAAGGTCAAACACATGAAGAAAAAAAAAACTACCATAATGAACTGTATTTTTAAATTAATGTATATAGTTGTATATAGTATTACTGAGCTTTCTGACTCAAATGCATTATATTTTCTGTTTTACTACTGTACACTCTATGTTGTGCACTTTTGTAACTTCTCATCATAGTATGCCATGATATACTATTGATGTTCTTCGTGTTTCACTGTTGCAGTCATCACATTTGGATGATCCCTGCCAGGGTAGCCCACAGTCGGCCCAAATACCAGAGGCTTAGTATTTCTGCGTCAGTTGCTGTCGCTCCAGGACTGACGTCAGGTCATCATTGTTATAAATTAAGGCAGCCGCCGCCATTACATCAATCTTTCTTGCCGACAAGCCTGAAGCAGAAGCAATTTGCACGAGTGCCGGTCGGCTGCTACCAGAGTTTTTCATTTCCGAATTGAAGTTGAAGTCTTCTAAAGCTAAGTGCCCCATTGGGGATCATTTTTTCTTGCTCTAACCGATGTCCGCAAAAGTTAACAATTGTCTCGCCTGTGGAAAGCAAATACCACACAGAGATTTTCATTCTTACTGCGTCACTTGCTTAGCCCCAGACCATGATGTCCTCCGCTGTCGCTTTTGTGCTTTGTTCAGTGCCAGAACTATACGTCATCAGGCCTTTATTGTAGCTAGATATTTTCGCTCAATCCTTGAATTCCAATATGGCTTCGGTAAGCCATCTGACAGCAGATCTTCCGAAAAAACATAAAGACAGAGACAGACTGCACAGGTCCACAACTGTCGATGATGCTTCCATTAAGCTAGTCGTCAGCTCTCCGGTCTTCAGTGAGGTGCTTTCGCAGCCCCTGATGCCCACGTCTGTGGATTCGCAGGCCACTACCGAGACCCTTTTGGAGTCCGGTATGCTGCAATACTCATTGACTAAGGATCATGCGGATGTCTCTACCTTGGATGGGTCCGGAGCCGCTGAGCAGGCACCGGCTTCGAGGAAGTACTTTGCACTACCGATTCTCGACATAGACCGATTTTTTTTCGCGTCTACCGTTCATTCGAAAACGACTGAGTTTCTAAGGCCCAGGGTATGAACCACACCCAAGAAACCGACGACCCAGTCTCAGGCACCTGCTTCCTTGCCTCAGTCTCAGATGCTTAAAATGGCGGAAGATCTTATAATGCTCATCTGGGGAAGCCAGGCTACCCCTTCCAAAAGAAAGAGATTCTTCCCCAGTAGTTTTATCTGAAAAGTGCGATGACTATGCATGTGAATAAGAACTTACGCAACCCTTCTCAGCTTATGAGGATTCTGATGCAGAGGAATCCATCCCTTCTGCCTCTCCACCTGAGGACTTTTCCTTTGGGGAAACCCTACATACCTTAAGGGAACATTTCCAATGGGAATGTCAGGACTACCCTCAGTCAAAAAAGACTTGGGGAAATTTTTAGATCTTCCACAGCACAGACCTCTTGCCATTCCTCCTGTCCTAGATGATGTGGATGATGTTTTTATGGAATCCAGTTTGACTTCTGACACCCTCCCTCCTGCTCCCAGTAAACCAGACAAGTACTGTAGAGTCCCTGACTCTCAAATTTCTATTTAAAAAATCCTACTGCTGACCCTGAGGTTATCTCTCAAGGACCTAAAAGAATTAAAACAACTTCTGCCAAGAGTCCCACCTCCTCAGATAGGGATTCCAGAGCATTAGACAGATGGGGTAAAAAAGTATACACCTCTGCTACTCTTGCTATTAGAGCACTAAATTGTCAGTTCCATATACTGAAATATCAGCAACATACCATGGAACTCCTCAAACAAAAAATATCTTCTTTTCCTGCTTGTGCAGAAAATAGAGTTACAAGAGTTGATGCATTCTGCAAGTCAAGTAACTAACCACACCTTACAATGTGATTTTGATGCCCTAGAAGCATCTTGCAAAGCAGCAGTCACTGGTTCTGTCATTATAAGGCATGCTTGACTAAAGGAACCGCCCTTGCCTGACCATGTGAAATCCAAATTATTGGACGCACCAAGGCAGAGGAGGTCTTAAAAAAGATGGAAGAAAAAGCTAAATGTATGTAGACAGACTTCTTCCAGGTCCAGCCACCGAGGTTCAGTAGCCATTGCCCCTCCAAGCACTGGTCCTTTCCTGCCCCCTCCAGGTTGGCTCAGCCCAGACCCTGGGGAAGCAGGCCCCCCAGGCAGCAGCCCCAGGGAATGCAGAGATCTAAGCAATGGAGTTCCTCTTCAAAACCAGGGAGTGCTAAGCCACCCCCTCATGGTAATAACTCACAATGACTTTACACTTCCTCCCCCTCACTCTGCCCACCTGCTGTTGCTCCTATGAGGAAAAGTCTCCTTCCATGCAAGCACCTGGGCCACCATTACCAACGACCGCTGTGTCCTCAACAATAGTGTCCCAGGGATACAGATTTTATTTCCACACTCTACCAACCCCAAAAGGGTTCCCAGATCTTCCCCCAAACCAGTGGGCAGAGGCCAAAAAAGCAAGTCCTTTCCCTGCTCTCGATGAGGGCAATAGAGCATGTTCCTGCAGAACAGGTAGGCCACGGTTTCTACCCCAGACTCTTCCTGGTACCCAGGAAAGAGGGAACCTGGCGCTCCATCCTCGATCTATCCATTCTAAACATTTTCCTGGTGATACCAAAATTCAAAATGCTCACATTCCAGCAACTTCTACCTACGCTCTCCAAGGATGCTTGGTTAGCCACCCTAGACCTAAGAGAAGCCTACCTACACATCCCAGTCAGGGAATCTTGCAGGAAATTCTCCATTTCAGGGCAGGATCACTGCACTTTCAGTTCTCTGCGCTTCCCTTTGGCTTACCCACTGCTCTCAGAATTTTCACAAAATGCCTGGCTCCTGCCATTGTTTTTTGCAGACAAAGAAATATTCAGATTTACCCATACTTAGATGGCTGCCTGATTCAGGCAGACAGGAAAAGCTGCTAAAGCACCTGGCCTTTGTAAAGGACCTACTGACCTCCCTGGGATATACTGTCAACGAAAAGAAATCCAAACTAGTACCCATGCAAAAAATTGTATTCCTGGGAGCAGGCCTGGACACGGCATCCCAGATGACATTTCTTACACCAGAAAAGCAAACCTACCTGACAACCTATTTCTCTCAACTAGCCACCAGACCCCAGTTATCTGCAAGGAAAATCCTGTAAGCTCTGGGGTTCATGGCTTCTTGCATTCTGCTCATTCCGTATGCCAGACTGCATATGAGGAAACTGCAATGGTACCTAAAAAGCCTTTGGTGTCAACACTCCCAAGACCTGGAAGCTCTTATACCAGTGATACCTTGTTTAAGGAAAGATTTCCTTTGGTGGGCAGCAGCATGCAACCACAACAAGTGACTACCCTTTTCACAACACCACCCCACCCAGACTCTCACAACAGACGTATCAGACTATGCCTGGGGTTCACACCTGGACGGCAGGTGCATTCAGGGCCAATGGAGCCCAAATCAAATACATCTGCACATCAACCAAAAAGAGGTGTTGGCTGTTCAGCAAGCTCTGACAGCCTTCAGACCCCCCTACTCTCCCTGGGGCCTCTACTGATCAAAACGGGCAATACCACTGTGATGTGGTATATCAACAAGCAGGGAGGGACTCACTTGTACCCTCTGTGCAGGCTTGCCATAACCTTTTGGCACACTGCCTCAGCCATGCAACTACACCTGTTAGCACAATTCCTCCCAGGCTCTCTCAATTCTCTGGCAGACAACTTAAGCAGAAATCTTCTGGACCCACACGAGTGGCAACTAGACCAAAGAACCTTCACCCTTGTAACCCAGAAATGGGGCACCCTGAAGGTCGACATCTTTGCTTCCCACGCCAACCATCAGCTCAGCAAATTCTGCACCAGGGAACCTCACAGCAAGGCCTGGAAAGTGGATGCTCTATCCTTCCATTGGGTCAACCTCTGTCTATGCATTCCCCCCTCCACCACTCATTGCAAGGGTACTGGTCAAAATAAGGGTGGAAAAACTGAGGACAATCCTGATTGTCCCAGACTAGCCACGCCAGCACTGGTACCTTCTGCTGCGCAGTCTGTCACCACTGCCACCATGGCATCTCCCTCAGATCCCAACACTCCTGACCCAGAGGAATGGAGAATTCATGCATCCCCAATTGCAGACCCTCAATCTGGCAGCCTGGCTTATTCTCTGACCACAAGCTGCCCATCTAAGCAAACAAGTTCTAGATGTTATACGTGAGGCCAGACGCTTTAGCACTGGAAATTCTTATGCTGACAAGTGGAAAAGGTTTTGCACCTGGATCCAGACTAAGGGAGCCGGAACTGCACAGCCCTCCCTACCTCTCATCCTGGATTACCTGTCTGACGTACTACACAGGGGTCTGTCCTTTTCTTCCATTAAAATTCATGCCTCTGCCATCTCTGCTTATTTCAGCACAGAGCCACCTCTTTTCTCCCACCCTCTCATCAAACAGTTCCTAAGAGGGCTAACAACACGAGGCCACCCAGAAGAGCACCTACCCCAACTTGGGACCTTAACTTTGTTTTGGAAAAGCTCACCCTGCCCCCTTTGAACCAGCAGTGTCAGCAGAGTTAAAGTTCTTCTCTTGGAAGACTGCCTTGATTTTGGCCATCACTTCAGCTAGAAGAGTATCCGAGCTACAAGCACTAATGGCTGTAGAGCCCTTCATCATTTTCCACGCTGACGGGGCCTCCGTTAAGACTAACCCATCTTTCATGCAAAAAGTGGTGTCCAGTGTGGCTCTCAACCAATCCACTCATTTGCCCACCTTTTTCCCTAACCCACGAAACAAAGGGGAAAGGATTCTGCACTCTGTAGATGTGCACAGACAGCTCAGATTCTACCTAGACAGGACCAAATCATTTAGTAAGACTGATCAATTGTTGGTCATCTTTGCTGCAGGAGCAGAGGGCAAGGCCATATCCAAACAAACTGATAGCACACTGCATCCATTTCTGCTACAAGCAGCACGGGAAACCTCCCCCCAAGGGGGTCAGGACACATTCTACCAAAGCAACCTCCACTTCTGCAGCTTTCCTCAGAGGGGTCCCCACCAGGGACATCCTGGAGGCTGCAATATGGACATCTGTTCATACCTTCACCAAGCATTACCACCTGCCTATCTTCTCCAAATCCAGGGCAGACTTTGCCACAGCAGTCTTGCAGGACATCCTAGCCAGCCCACGTCTTCTTGACTGCCTCCACCCTTTTCTTCAGCTTTGGAAATCAACCCAAATGTGGTGACTGCAACAGTGAATCACCAAGGACATAGTACAGTTGTGCACACTTACCATAAATGTAGATGTAGAGTGTATTCACTGTTGCAGTCCTGGTTTCCCTCCCTTCAGCCCCCTTGTCTCTCTCTCTGTCTCAATCAATTTCTCCCTCCCTCTGTCCTTACAAGAATTTTTTGGTATTTATTTTCTACTGGTGGTGTTCTTCCACAATAACCTAGCTCCCTCTTGGGGACTCCTGACAGGGAAAGAAAAACTGATGTAATGGTGTCAGCTGCTTTAATTTATAACCCTGACTACCTGACGTCAGCCCTGGATCGATGGCAACAGACGCAGAAATACTAAGCGTCTGGTATTTGGGCCAACTGAGGTCTACCCTGGCAGGGATAACTCAAATGTGATGACTGCGACAGTGAATACACTCTAACATCTACATTTATAGTAAGTGTACACAACTGTACCTTTGCTCTATTAATTTGTACTCCTCTCTGATTTTTGTATTTTTATCGTGTATGTGGAGCTTTTGTATTTTTAAGATTGCCATGTGTGGAGTTTTTCTCCCTAAGTCTCTGCTGAAAACTGGCACCTGATTGCCTAGTCAGACCAACCGGGTAGTGTGTGTGTGTGTGTGTGTGTGTGTGTGTGTGTGTGTGTTTTTATATATATATATATATATATATATATATATATATATATATATATATATCGGTTTCATAGGTTGGTACTAGGCTACTGGCCCTAGGGCCTATACAAGCCAAGCCATAACAATTCCCTGCTATTTCTTCCCACACTATTTACTTCCCTGGACCCCTGTCTAGCAGGGTGACTGACGTGATCCCTGGGGTGAATTTCCTTTCTCCCATCTAATCCTCAAGGTTCCTTTTGAAGTGGGCCAAAGAGGCGCTCTGCTTGACATGTATGGGCAGTCTATTCCAGAGTCTGGGGAGTCTCTGGGTCAGGAACCTATCCCTCCAGCATGTTTTGTTTATTGTGATAAGATTTAGATCCCTGGAGCGTGTGGCTCTGAGGGATTGGGATTTCTTTTTAAGTTTAGCATCTCCAACAGCTCTGGGTTTGACATGGCCTTGTATGTTAAGCAGAGATCGCTTCGGAGTAGATGATATGCAACAGAGTGTAGCTGGTGTTTTTTAAGGCGGTCAGCATAGGGCATCTGCTTTAGGCCTGAGATTCTTTTAGTGAGGTATTTCTACAGCCTTTCCAGTTGTTGCAAGATGTCTTGAGAGGTACATACCAAATGGGGCGTTGTATTCTATAATGTGTCTAATGAGGGATGAGTACAGTGGGACAATGACCTCCTTTTTTCTGGATGAAAAGCCCTTAGTGATGAGGTGTGCCACATAGAAGGATTTACTGACTGTTGTGGCAATGTGGTTATTGAAGGTGAGACCACTGTCCACCTGTGTCCCTAAGTCTCTTATCACACTTACAGGTTCATAGGTTTATAGGTAGGTACTAGGCTATCGGCCTTGGGGCCTATACAAGCCCAGCCAAAAAGGTACCCTGGCTTTTGCCACCCAAGAAAATTACTTTCCTGTGCCACTGTCTAGCAAAGCCACAGAGGTGATCCCTGGGGTGAATTTCCTATTTCCCATCCAATCATCAAGATTTTTCTTGAAGAGTGCTAATGAGGAGCTTTGTTTGATATAGATAGGTAGTTTATTCCAGAGTATGGGAAGTCTCTGACAGGAATCTCTCCCTCCGGCATGTTCTGTTTATTGTGGTGACAAGGTTTAAGTCCCTAGCGCATATAGCTCTGAGGGATTGGGATTTCTTGAAGTGGAGCATGTCCAACAGCTCTGGGTTTTGACATAGCTTTGTATGTTAGGCAGAGATCACCTCTGAGTAGGCGATATGCGACTGAGTAAAGCTGGGTTTTTTGAGACTGTCTGCATTGGGCATCTGTTTGAGGCCAGTAATCCTCTTTGTGAGGTATTTCTGAGGCCTTTCCAGTTGTTGTAGATGTTTTGTGAGGTACATACCAAAAGGGGTGTTGTACTCTATAATGGGTCTAATGAGTGATGAGTAGAGGGGAGCAATGACCTCTTTGTGATGAGGTGTGCCACATAGAAGGATTTCCTGACTACTGTGGCGATGTGATTATCAAAGGAGAGACTACTGTCCACCTGTGTCCCAGGGTCTCTTATCACACTTTTGGTGTTAAGTATACTACTGCCTATGTTGTAGTTCGTGGGTACAGAGTTTTTATCAAAGGGGATGACGACGCACTTTTTGACATTGAGCTTAAGGCCATGGTTTTGACACCAGGCTTCTGTCTCAGTGAGGCCCTTTTGTAGGATGTCCACATCGTTAGGAGTTTTGATTATGGCTCCTAGTTTGCAGTCATCTGTAAACTTCGTTAGCCAAAGACCTTTTGTGTTAGCCTGTACTTCAGAGAAGTAGATACCAAACAGGAGAGGACCCAGGACTGAACCCTGTGGTACTCCACTTATCACTGGTCTGAAGTCAGATTTGGAGTCTGCTACTTTCACAGTGTGGGTTCTATCAGTGAGCCAGTTGACAACCCATCTTGTGATATAGGGATTTATACCTAGTTTAGTGAGTTTATCTATAATTCCAGAGTGGGGGATGGTGTCGAAAGCCTTGGCAAGATCTAGATAGGCTGTGTGAACCACCTTACCCTTGTCTATGTCTTTGGTGACTGCTTCATATAAGTCTGTCAGGTTTAGGAGACATGATCTGCCTTTTACAAACCCGAACTGGGTGGGGTCCAGAGTTTGGAGATTACCAATGTCTTTGTTTATAAGTTCCATGATGATACGTTCCATGGCCTTGCAGACCAGGCTCGTCAGGCTAATGGGGCGGTAGTTCCTGGGGTCCGTGGTGACTCCCCCCTTGTGGAGTGGGATAACAGTTGCTGTGCGCCATTCAGCAGGCACAAAGCCCTGAGGTGAGGCTATGATTGAACATGGTACTTGGGTGGGGTGCCAGTTCGTTGTGTAGTTCATGTGGAGTGCAGCCTGAGATATTGTCAGGTCTCCTGGATGCTATGTTCTTGGCTTTGGAGAGTGTGATTTTTACCTGTGCACCCGTGATTACAGGAAGTTTGCATTCTTTTGATATAGAGATGGGCTCTTTAAGGGGTGAGAGAGGGGGATAAAGTTAGCACTGAACCTATCTGCCAAGATGTTGGCAATATCAGTTGGGTCTGTATATTTAGTGCCATTGTGCTGTAACCCAGAGCAGATCTGAGTGTTGCCGTTGAGATTCTTGACATAGCTATAGAATGCTTTGTGGTTGTCTTTAGAATCGGTGACTATTTTGTTTTTGTAACTAGCTTTGGAGGGTTTTATCAGGGATCGCAGCTTCTTACTGAGGCTGACCAGGGAGCTGTACATTTCTTGGCTTTGAGCTTGAGCCCATGGCTCTGGCACCAAGCACCTGTTTCTGTAAGGCCCTTTTTAGAGTATCCACATCATTTTGGGATTCGATAATGGCTCCCAGTTTGCAGTCATCTGCAAACTTTGTTAGCCAGAGTCCCTTAGTGTTGGCCTGTACTTCAGAGAGTAGATGCCAAACAAGAGAGGTCACATGACTGAACCTGGAGGTACTCCACTTGTCTGGAGCTGGATTTGGAGTTAGCTACTTTTACAGTGTGGGTTCTGTCAGTAAGCCAGTTGGCAAACCATCGAGTGATGGAGGGATTAATGCCCAGCTTAGTAAGTTTATCTATGTTTCCAGAGTGGGGGATGGTGTCAAAGGCCTTGGCGAGGTCCAGATAGGCTGTGTGGACTGCCTTACCCTCGTCCACGGCTCTGGAGACTGATTCGAAGAAGTCAGTAAGGTTCAGGAGACGAGATCGGCCCTTCACGCCCCAAACTGGGTGGGGTCCAGTGTTTTAAGGTTGCCAATGTCTTTGTTTATAAGTTCCATGTTAATATGTTCCATGGCCTTGCAGATCAGGTTCATCAGACTGATGGGGCGGTAGTTCCCGGGATCCAAGGTGGATCCCCCCTTGTGGAGTGTGATAACTGTAGCTGTGTGCCACTCAGTGGGCACGAAGCTTGAGGTGAGGGTATGATTAAACATGACACTTAGGTGAGGTGCCAGTTCATTTTGTAGTTCATGTAGTACACAGCCCAGGATGTCATCTGGACCCATGGATGCTGTATTCTTAGCTTCTTAGCGAGTGCATTTTTTACCTTTGTGGCCGTTATTACCGGAATTTGGCAATCTTCCAGTGTTGAGATGGGTCATTTAGGGAGTGAGAGGGGGTGAAGTTGGCACTGAATCTATCTGCCAGGATATTGGCAATATCCTTGGGATCAGTTTATTTAATGCCATTCTGTTGTAGCTCAGAGCAGATCTGAGCATTGCCATTTAGATTGTTAACATAGTTATAGAATGCCTTGTGGTTGTCTTTGGAATCTTTGGCAATTTTATTTTTTTAACTAGCTTTGGAGGATTTTATGAGGGGATCTCAGCTTCTTACTGAGGCTGGTAAGGGAGTTTTTTGCATCTTGGGATTTTCCTCTTTTCTGCAACAGTTTTTACCTTTTGTTGTCAAGTTTGTTTATGGCAGGGGACCACCAGATTGGCTTCCTTTTTTTGAATGAGAGCATCTTGGTTCTATTTGGGATGGCACGATTAATGCATGAGTGGATGTGCTCATACAGTGACTTAGTGTAGGACTCAGCAGTTGAACTTTCAGTTCCTGTCTGCACGGATGTCATGAAGTTTGTAACTTCTGACTTGAGTAGCATGAAGTTGGCCTTGGAGAAGTTTTTTATGGAGGTTTCCTTACTGGGGGGTGGTGGTGGGATGTGGATGTTAAGGGTGATTAGCTTGTGGTCTGACCTGACAAACGAGGGGGTGATCATATGTGTGGAGCGTCTATTTCCCATGTTAGTAATGACCAGGTCTAGGATATTGGAGCCCCTGGTGGGACTATGGATTAGTTGATCCATGGCATTGGAATTTATGTATTCCAAGAACCGTTGCGCAAAAGTGTTGGTGCACGAGTAGTTTTCGCAGTTAATAGCAGGGTAGTTTAAATCACCCAGTCTTAGGGTGTTAGGTTGTATATTAATATTTTCCAATATGTTCAGAACGGTGTAGTGAGAATCTTGGGGCATGGTGGGGGATCTGTAGCAAGCTACAGTTTGGATTTCAGTCTTAACTAGTGTTAGTTGCACCTGGAGAATTTCAGACACATTGTGTTGGGCAACTAACCTGGTGGTGTGAATATCCTTGGTGAATATGGGCACTCCTCCACCTTTAGTGTTTCAATCCTGGTTTGGTAGCCAAAAAGTGTGGTAAGAGTTGTAGCCTGGTATTGCAGGGGTGCTCTCTGGAACCTTGAACCCAGGTCTCTGTTACTGCACAGATATCGATGTTCTCCATTTTTATGAGTGCCTCGAGAGAGTGCATTTTGAGGATTAGACTTCTAGCACTGAGTAGCATTACCTTCAGATTTTGCATGCTTGTACCAGTTACGGTGGTGGTTTTGTCCTTTGAACTTTGCCTAAAAAAGGCACTATAGGGGTGGCAAGAGCCTTAGCCAGTAACCTGAATCCCAGGGGCGACAGGTGCAGACCATCTCTGGCAAAGCATCGTGGTCTGTCGATCATGTCGTCCCAGGCAGACAGATACTGGATTCCCTTTGAATGACGCCAGAAGTTTAGCCAATTGTTGAAGTCAATCATTTTGTCCTTATATTGTGGTATCATTTTGTGCGAAGGCAGGATGCTACTCAGGGCCAGGGTCATACCTGCCTGGGCCACATGATCCGAGAGCTCTTCCATGTCTCTTTTCATGTAGTCCAGGGAGGTACGTCTCAAGTCATTCACTCCAACATGGGCAATGACAGTCATATTTGTACTTGTTGTGGAGTGACTTGAGTACATGTGTTATGTGGCAACTAAACGGTAGTGTACTAGTGTATATCATTGTACATTTACCCAGATAACAGGAACTGTGCCTTGTGATCTACATGTATTACTGTTGTGAGCTTGTTACCTTGGCGTCTATGCATACAACTGTGTCTGTAGCAAATTGACTCTGACTTGCATGTTTTAGGGGCAATGTAAAGTGTTAAATAAGATATCTACTTGAAAGTATAACTATAGCGTCCTGTATGTGGTTATGGAGTCAGTTTGTAACCTGCTTGGTTAATGTTGATTGAATGTTACATTACTGAAAGGATTCCTAATGTTAGTGCACCATTCCTTACAAAGAAGTAAAAAAAAAAAGCGTTCATGGAGCAAGTGGCTTACCATATTTACTGTGTCTATCCTGAACGGTAGTTGCTTTGTAATAACTTGCTGTGTTTTAGAATGGGAAGCTGAATTTGTGGAACTGTATTTCTGCTAGTTTGAGACTTACAACCTAATAGACAGGGGAACACCCCGATTCAAACGCTGTTTTTGGTAGCTACCTGTGAGTAGACAGTATAATTGTTTGCCTGATCTCCCTAAATCAGAGCGCTACTGTGTTTTCTATCTAATGTTGTGCACTAACTTAGTGTACTGCCCAAACTGTTTAATTTGCATACGCAGTTCTCTGTAAGTGCCGGTTACTGACAAGCTTGGTAATTTCTGCACCCTGAGACACTGATGCATTATTGCGTTGCCTCTTAAGGTAGTTACTTATCTATCTTCTAATTTACTCTCATCTCCAGGTAGTTCCTCTTCAAACATCCTGAAAAGGCTCCCTAAACATGAAGGACACTCCCTTGCAAAACCTCAAACTGAAAATATAAATTGAATGTAGCCCACTACAAATTGCCAAGGTCAATAGATATTAATTTACTCAACTTTAACATGAAGTTTCTGATCTGGGTGTAAAGCATAGTCTGTCCCCCAAAACAATTGGCTTACTCCCATGTCTAATGAAAAAATAGATTACTCCCTTAAAGGCAGTGTTTCTAACCTCAAAATTATGTTACACTAGAATAACTAAGACAAAGAGATTGATCTGACCTCCTGTATACTTAGCCAGAGCACAAGGTTTCTTAGAGCCGTAAGTTAAGCCCCACTCAGCTCGCCCTCGCTGCACTTGGGCTTGCTCAGTGCTCCACCCTGCCCCCAATTCTCAACCGCCCCCACTACTGCTAAATGTATAGTCATGTCGCCACATCCCCTAGTACTAGAACCTGTCAGCTTACAGATGTCACTTTCTTTCCCACCCCTACTCCATTACCTCAATCACAACCACTATATCTTTTGTTGTTTTACAATTCAAGTAATATAGATGTCCTTCAAGGGTGCATCTGCAGTCCTTACAAATGGGTTGTCCTGTCGTCAGGCAGCCCTTCGGTCGGCCGGATTCCAAAGTCTGGGTCTGGCCTCGGCTGATGTCGCACTTCACCCGACGTCATAGCTGCAGTTCTTCGGGTATAAAGGTATCAGCCGACGCCATTTTCCCCAGTCTTTCTTGCCGTGTGGCGCCTGAAGCAGAAGCTGTTCGCAAGTGCCGGTCGGTCAGAACCAGAGATTACTACTACCGAAGACTTCTAAAAGCTAAGTACCCCGTTGGGGACTCTTTCTTGCCTCAGCCGATGTCAGAAAAAGTGAATAACTGTTTAACTTGTGGGAAACAAATACCTCATAAAGATTTCCACTCTTACTGCCTACCTTGTTTAGGCCCAGACCACGACGTAGCAGCTTGTCTAGCCTGTGCTTCTTTCAACCGACGGACGCTTAGACGTCAGTCGGAATTTGCTGAGGAGTTTTTCGGCTCCGCTTTTGCTTACAATATGCCATCGGAAACTCAGACTTCGCAATTACCTAAAAAGCGCAAGGAAAAGGACCGACACTCGCGGTTCGCGGTTTCGGCCGAAACCGCGGTTAAGTCAACCGCGAGTGTCTCTGTTTCGGCTGAAACAGAGTCCACGGTTCTTCCTTCGGCCGAAAGCTTGCCGCCTACCGAGGCCTCATCCAGCATGGCTGAATCTGCTACTGAAATCCCACCTGCTCTTGCAGGTTCACTGGATTTATCTGATACTATACCTTTAGATATATCTACTCCTGCATGTGGAGCTGCTAGGCCCCCTGCATCCATGTCGATTAAGGCTTTTGCCAGGGCTAAAGCAGCAAAATCTACCAAAACTGTGCCTGCTAAGACCCCCTCTCACAGGCCTAGCTCTAGTTCTCAAATGCTTAGTCTAGCAGAGGATCTCATTTCTTTGATCCAGGGATCCCAACCTCACCCAGACAGGGCCTCTCACCCACCTCTGGAGAAGAGGCCTAGAGCAGAGCCCCCTGAGCCAGTTTCTTCAGATGACTCCTCTGATGATTCAGATAATACAAACCCTCCAGAGGGCCCTTATCCTCCTTATGAGGACTCTGATGCAGAAGACTCCATTCCTTCTGCCTCTCCGCCTGAGGAATTTTCTTTTGGGGAAACCTTGCATGCTATGAGGGAACAATTTCAATGGCAGGGCCAGGATTTCTCAGACTCTAGAAAAAGGCTTAGGACTTTTTTGCATTTGCCACAGCATAGACCTTTAGCCATTCCTCCAGTACTTACTGTTGTGGATGATGCATTTAATGATGCTTGTACTGCTCCTGATTCTCTTCCTCCGGCCCCTGCTAAGCCCAACAGGTACTACAGGGTTCTGGACACACATTATCATTTGTATAAGGCTCCTTTTGCAGATCCTGAAACTATCTCCCAGGGACCCAAGGCTGTAGCAGCTACCTCTGCCAAAAAACCCCTCCCCTCTGAAAGAGAATCTAGGGCCTTAGAGAGATGGGGTAAAAAAGTTTACACTTCTGCTACTCTTTCGGCTAGGGTCTTAAACTGTCAATTCCACATGATTCAGTATCAGGAATTTATGTTAGATCAGTTAACTAAAAAACTGTCCTCGGATGAACCATTAGACAAAAAATCTGTTCAGGAAATGGTACATAACATTCAGCAGGTCAGTAATCATTCCTTAAAATGCGGCTATGATCCACTGGAGGCTTCCTTTAGATCAGCTATGACTGGTACAGTGATCAGAAGACATGCATGGTTAAAAGAGCAGTCCTTACCAGACCATGTTAAATCAAAGCTCCTAGATGCGCCCATGGATAAGCTCAATTTGTTTGGCTCCCCTGCACAGCAGGTGCTGAAGAAGGTGGAAGAGAAAGCAAAATCTGTCCAGACAGTCAAGGATTTCTTGCAGATCCAGCCTCCAAGGTTTAGTAGGAACTGGCCTTCCAAGAATTGGTCCTTTCCAGACACCTCCAGAGCTCAGAGAGGCAGGAATAGGCGCCCAAGAGGCAGGGGTCAATCCAGAGGTGCCTACAGGGGACGTCAGTGGCAGGCTAACAACCAGCGAAGTACTGCCACAGATCCAGCCACCACTACTTCCACAGGACAATCACAGTGACTTGGCTCTGACACCACCTACCAGGGAACAACTAGAAGCACCCTTAGGCGGAAAGCTAGCCTTATTTTCAGTAAACTGGCATCACATCACAGGAGACAAATGGATTTTACAGACAATAGACCAAGGTTACAGGTTTCACTTCCATACTCTACCAAGGAAGAGAGGAATGCCAAACCTACCTCCAAATCAGAAGACAAAAGCTCCAGAACAAATACACCACTTACTAAGGATGAGAGCTATAGAAAGGGTACCGTCTATGGAACAAGGGCAAGGATTTTACTCCAGACTTTTCCTGGTGCCAAGAAAAGAAAACCAATGGAGACCTATTCTCGACCTGTCCGCTCTAAACACATACCTCATTGTTCAAAAATTCAAAATGCTGACACTACAGCAGCTTCTTCCCATGCTGGGCAAGGAGTCTTGGCTGGTAACTCTAGATCTCAAGGAGGCATACCTGCACGTCCCCATACGACCAAATTGCAGAAGATACCTCAGATTTCTTGCAGGATCAGAGCATTATCAATTCTCTGCATTGCCCTTTGGCTTATCTACTGCGCCCAGAGTATTCACGAAATGCCTGGCATCAGTAATTGCTCATTGCAGGCTTCAGGGAATTCAAATTTACCCTTACCTGGACGACTGCCTGTTACAAGCGGACAACAAAAACAAATTAACAAAAGATTTGAAAAAGGTCATTCATCTACTGCAAGCCCTGGGATACACAGTCAATATAAAAAAGTCAAGGCTGATACCATCCCAAAGGATAACTTTCTTGGGTGCAGAGCTGGACACATCAAATCAAATGGCATCCCTCACAGTAGAAAAACAGAAGCACCTTCCTCTCTATTTCATGGCATTAACAAAGCAGAACCAGCTAACAGCAAGGAAAGTCCTGCAAGCCCTGGGTTACATGGCCTCCTGCATAATATTGATTCCACATGCCAGACTACATATGAGAAAGTTACAATGGTACCTAAGGAATTTATGGTCTCAGCACAAGCACAGCCTAGAAACCCAAATTCCAATAATTCCATGCCTGAAGCAAGAATTCCAATGGTGGGCTCAGGCCTGTCAATCAAACAAAGGACTGCCCTTCCACAGCACTCAACCAAGCCAGACCATCACAACGGATGCCTCAGACCTCGGTTGGGGGCACACATGCTGGACAAGTGCATACAAGGCTTATGGACTCAAGACCAGCTGAACCTACACATAAATCAAAAGGAGATGCTGGCAGTAAAACTGGCAATTCAGACATTCAGACCATTTCTTCGACAGGGTCAATTGCTGATAAGGACGGACAACACCACAGTTATGTGGTACATTAACAAACAGGGAGGCACACATTCATACCCTCTATGCCAGATGGCAATGGACCTCTGGAATGTGGCCCTGAGCTTCAACATTCAGTTACAAGCTATATTTGTACCAGGAAAAGAAAATATACTAGCAGACATCCTAAGCAGAACTACCACGGATGCCCACGAATGGATGCTGCATCCAGACATCTTCAAAACCATTACAGGGAAATGGGGACTACCAGAAATAGACTTATTCGCATCCCCACACAACCACCAATTGAAACAATTCTGCACGAGGGCATACCACCCACTTGTTTGGAAGGTGGACTCCCTATCTTTCAGTTGGAAAAACCTGACAGCATATGCATTCCCACCTCTTCCTTTGATGCACAAGGTGCTATTGAAGATCAAAGAAGACCGTCCAAGGATCATCCTGATAGCTCCAGACTGGCCGAGGCAGCATTGGTACCCATTACTGAGGAGCATGTCTCGGGAACAAATATGGCCTCTGCCCCTAGTTCCCTTACTGTTAACACAGAACAACTTCAAAACCCTGCATCCAAACCTAAAAACACTGCAGCTGGCTGCTTGGAACATTGCATAAGACAAAATAACCCAGATTTATCTCAAAGGGTTAAAGACATTATCTTGGAGGCTCACAGACCCTCTACAAGGAAAACTTATTCAGCAAAATGGAAAAGATATTTCATTTGGAGTGCAGCAAAAGGAGAAAATGTGTCACTGGTAAACATGGTTAACATCCTGGAATACTTGGCAGAGCTTTTCCACAATGGCCTGTCCTATTCTTCCATTAAGATTCATGCATCAGCTATTTCAGCAGAATACAACATGGACCCTCCAGTCTTCTCACATCCTCTACTCAGGCAGTTTCTGAGAGGAATTAAAAATGTAAAACCACCTAGGAAGCCACCATTGCCCGCATGGGACTTGAACTTTGTGCTAGAAAAGTTGACACTCCCTCCTTTCGAGCCAGCAGCAACAGCAGAATTACAGTACTTATCATGGAAAACTGCTTTCCTGCTTGCAATCACTTCAGCAAGAAGGGTTTCTGAACTACAGGCATTAATGGCAGTACAGCCCTTCCTTATCTTCCATCAAGATAGTGTCCATGAGAACTAATCCTACTTTTATGCCAAAGGTGGTCTCCAGGGTATCTTTAAACCAAGCTATCCACCTGCCTACATTCTTCCCAAACCCACAGAACAGGGGAGAAAGACTATTACATACCTTGGATGTACATAGACAATTGCGCTACTACCTGGACAGGACCAAGAGCAATAGAAAAACTGACCAGCTACTGGTAGCATATGCAACAGGAATGGAAGGAAAAGCAATTTCAAAACAGACTATCTCTAAGTGGATAGGAAATTGCATTAGATTTTGTTACTCTTACCATGGGAAGAGAACTCCAGAAAACATCAGACCTCACTCCACAAGGGCTACAGCCACTACTACAGCTTTCTTACGAGGAGTGGCTACCAAAGACATTTTAGAGGCTGCTACTTGGAGCTCCGTGCATACATTTGCCAAGCATTATAATCTTCCCTTATACTCCAGATCCCGAGCAGGTTTTGCCACTGCTGTTTTGCAAGGGATCTTAACTACACCATAATCTTATTATTCCTCCTCCCCCAGTTTGGCTATGGTATTCTACCCATTTGTAAGGACTGCAGATGCATCCTTGAAGGACATAGTACAGTTTTGTACCTACCATAAATGTAGATGTCCGAGAGGTATGCATCTGCAGTCAGGATTACCCTCCCTCCTTCCCCTCTGTGGTACTCCTAGGGTATTTGCCCATCTTCTAGCTAGCTGGGGGAATCTATTATGGTGTATTTGTTTGTATATATGTATATACATGTTTATTTTTATTTGCTCTCTCTCATTTGGAAACTTTTGCAATTATCCAAATTTAGCCTTCCTAGAGGGCACCTGGCATCTGGGGCAAGAAACACTGAGGAAAATGGCGTCGGCTGATACCTTTATACCCGAAGAACTGCAGCTATGACGTCGGGTGAAGTGCGACATCAGCCGAGGCCAGACCCAGACTTTGGAATCCGGCCGACCGAAGGGCTGCCTGACGACAGGACAACCCATTTGTAAGGACTGCAGATGCATACCTCTCGGACATCTACATTTATGGTAGGTACAAAACTGTACTTTCTTTGACTTGTACACTCTACCACACACAATGTTACACTTCTCTTTACTACCCCTTTTGCTTGCCCCATACCTCCTTACCTTGTATGAAAGCCAGTTTCACATCTGATTTCAGTACCCAAAAAGCCATACCATCACCCCAGGTGTAATTCATAAGACTTTTTACCAGTCATACAGCACTATATCCAGCCCCCTCAACCTGTTAACACTATCAACATACCAATCCCAGGTGCATTAGCTCCAGATCTAAACACTACCATAAACTTAGAAATAAATTCCTGAAACTTATCACTAGGTTTCATCAAAACCTCGCACTAGATGGTGATATCCACCCAAACCCTGGCCCATCCACTCGAGATAAACTTGCATCCTTTACTTGTACCCAAGCAATAAACTTACAATTAATAGGCCTCCTAACCTGTCACCTTAACCGTAGAAGTGTAAATAACAAGGTACATGAACTGCATGCACTCCTGGCTGTCCACTCCCCTGATATACTCTTGTTTATCTGAAACCTGGTTAAAACTTAGAACCTCAGATAACGAAGTGGTACCACCTGGGTATAACATACTCAGGCTGGATCATGCTTCCATGAAGGGAGGTGGGGTAGCTGTTCTCTGTAAATCTGTGCGAAATGCCACAATTGACACTATACAACCACCTCAAATAACTCTGAGATTCTCACTATCAAATTGCAAATTAATAAAAATAAATGCATAAATCTAATCTGTATGTACATTCCCCTAGGGAATAACATAATTACATTTGAAGATATCCTTCACTGGCCATCTTTTACCTACCCCCAAGAAACCATACTACTAGGAGATTTTACCATAGACTGGAATCCCCAACCGCCCATGTTAACCTGCATGTGTTTACACAAGTCATAGCCACCCCTGCCAGGATAGATAAACCTGATCATAAAGAAAGCATGCTTGATTGGATACTTATCAGTAGTCACCCCCAACTGTATACCTTAGGGACCCTCCCTGATGACTTGAGTGATCGCCTTATTACCTATATAATTAAGCATAAAGCTATTAACCCCCACCAACCCATACTTAGAACTGTAAGAAACAGTAAGAACTTTAACCCTGTCAAATTCCAAGAGGAACTAAACTCATGTAAATGGTCAGCCCTAAAACACCTCCCCTTAGACAAAGCTGTTGTCTACTTTAACAACAAATTCCTTGAGATCCTAGACTCTCATGCACCTGTTCACTCAATAAAAACAAAATCAAAAACTGCACCATGGCTTTCTAAAGAGTCCAAACTAAAAATCACCAATAGAAACAAACCATGGACATTATGGCATACTGCAAAAGACCCCCAAGATCACATTAAATATCGACATTCAAGGAATGAGACTAAAAAATCCATTTTACAAGATATAAAAAACTACTAGTATAATCTTCAGCAAATCAAAACAACCCTCAGAAGTTTTGGGCGGGTATAAATAAACTATTACATCCTGGACAAACTTCCACCCCCAACCTATGCAGCCACCATTGATAAATCACCTGAAGAATAATTGATTCTTTACTGAGACAATCCAAGCCCTAGCTAGCCAGCTACCTCCAAGCTTCGCTGGCCCTGAGTCCATCACCCCCAGTAACCAACTCTCATTCAGTTTCCAACCAGTTGCCACTTCACTTATCCTTGCATTAATCAAAAAATTAAAACCAACTACACTCTCTGCTGATCTACTCACTGCTGAGTATCTATAAAAAGCAGCAGATGCCATTGCATACCCCATCTCAATACTAATCAGTCGAATCATAGCAGAAGCCAAAATCCCCTCCATCTGGAAAATCTCCTATGTAATCCCACTTCACAAAGGTGGCAGCTCTACTGAACTATCTAATTATAAGCCAATAGCTATATTATCTCCACTTGCAAAAATATTTGAAAACTGTATTCATAGACAACTGCTTCACCACTTAATTCAGAATAATCTTTTGGCTGACTCAGCACGGCTTCAGACCTCACCACAGTTCCATTTCAGTCCTCCTAGCCTTCTCTAACACCATAAACCATAATCATAACAATAATAACTTATCCTCTGCCCTCTTCTT
>NC_056747.1:892041628-892099128 GCF_019279795.1 Protopterus annectens | reverse complement strand
AGTCTCAATGACTTCCTTTTAAAATTTCCAAGCATTTCTCTTCTGACCTCCCTTTGGGGGGGAAGATTGCTCTTCGTGCAAAGAACTGGGAACTCATAACCCAGGACAAATGGGTTTTAAATATAGTGTCCCAGGGATACAGATTTCATTTCCACATGTTGCCAACACCAAATGGGTGGCTGGACCTGCCCCCAAATCAGTGGGTAGAGACTCAAAAATAAGTACTTTCCCTCTTAAGCATGGGGGCTGTTCAGCTGGTACCAGAAGAGGAAAAGGGACAAGGTTTCTACTGCAGACTTTTCCTGGTACCCAGAAAAGACGAATCATGGCGTCCAACCCTGGACCTGTCTAATCTAAACACCTTTCTGGAGATTCCAAAATTCAAGATGCTGACTCTTCAACAATGGAATATATGAAAACCAAAACGAACCAAAAATAACTCCAAATGACTGGGAACCCAAGAAGAACGCTGCTCAAGATGTTAACAGTTCAACTGTTTAATAACACGAATCCACACGAAGCACATAAAATCACCACATCAATCCACAGACAGTAATGGTTAAGCGCTTTCATCTGCTAACACAGATTTCATCAGAACCTTGAATAATTCTAAAAAATTCCTTATATAGCAGTTTAGGCGCCAAAGTTAATTGATTGATTAATTTATTAGTAGGCTGAGATACAAAGCTAAACTACACACTCATTAAAATATGTATAAACTATACGATTAAAAATATAGAACAACTTTTAACCAACTGAGGAGTGCAAAATGCAAAATGCATCATAAAATACATTCATAAAGTGCACATGGGCTATAATAACAGTAGATAACTGAACTAAAGTTCGTCTAAATGTCATACAAGTGTCTGATAAAAATCTGTTGACGTATCTAATGAAAAAATATACCTAAAATTATAAAATCAAGAAACCGACAGGGTACACCTTTCATATGCATAGTATGTGAAAATAGTGTATAATATAAATAAATTGATGTATATATATAATAATAATAAATAAATATAAATAAATAATTTATTTAAATTATTTAAAATTTATTTATTTATTTATTTATTATTATTATTATTATTATTATTATTATTATATATATATATATACATCAATTTATTTATATTTATATATTTTTGACTCTTCACAATTACTTCCTATGCTAGGCAAAGATGCCTGGTTGGCAACACTAGATTTAAAAGAAGCATACCTGCACATCCCAATCAGGGAATCTTGCAGAAGGTACCTACTCTTCAAAGCAGGCTGCACCGATTATCAGTTCTCTGCATTGCCCTTTGGCTTGTCTACTGCGCCCAGGGTGTTCACAAAGTGCCTGGCTCCAGTTATTGCATTTTGCAGGCAAATAAGTATTCAAATATACCCATATCTGGGCGATTGTCTAATTCAGGCAGAAAGCCAGGGCATACTTTTGAATCGTCTGACATTTGTAAAAAGGGTTCTAACTTGTCTGTGGTACACCATAAACAAAAAGAAATCACAACTGGTACCCTGTCAACAAGTTACATTCCTGGGAGCAAGTTTGAATACAACTTCCCAGATGGCTTACCTCAAGCCAGAAAAGCAAATTCATTTGGTAAACTATTTCATACAAGTGGCCACAAAAACCCTGCTATCTGCAAGACAAATACTGCAAGCCTTGGGGTTCATGGCCTCCTGCATTCTTCTAATTCCATATGCAAGACTGCATATGAGGAAACTACAGTGGTATCTAAAAAGCCTATGGAGTCAACATTCTCACAGCCTAGAAAATAGGATTCCTTTCATACCTTGCCTACGCCTAGAGTTCCTCTGGTGGACAGAGGCCTGCCACAAAAACAGGGGACTACCATTCACATTACCCCCTGCCTCCCAAACCCTAACAGATGCATCAGACTATGCATGGCGGGCTCACCTGGCAGGGAAGTGCATTCAGGGCAAATGGAACCCAAGTCAAATGCACCTACATATCATTGAAAAAGAAATGTTAGCTGTACAGAATGCTGTGACAGCTTTCAAGGACTACATTCTTCCAGGACAACTAATGGTAAAGACGGACAACACCACGGTTGTGTGGTACATAAACAAGTGGGGGGTACACATTCCTACCCCCGTCTGCAGACTAACCATGGCATTGTGGAAGACGGACTTGAGCTACCAAGTGCACCTACAAGCTCAATTGCTGCCAGGAAAATTAATTACACTGGCAGACAAACTAGGCAGAAATCTCGTGGACCCACACAAGTGGAAATTGGAACCAACGGTTTTCATCATGTAGATAAGCGAATGGGGGAGCCCATACATAGACTTATTTGCCTCCCCCCAAAACTTCCAATTTGACAAGTTTTGCACAAGGACTGCTCACAAACAAGCCTGGAAGTGGATGTTCTGTCCTTCAGCAGGACCTTCCCCCCGCTGCCTCTGCTCTCCAAAGTTCTACTAAAAGTCAAACAGGACAAACCAAGGATGATTTTGATTGCTCCAGACTGGCCACGCTAGCACTGGTACCCCCTCCTGTGCAGTGTGTCGCAGTTATCTCCATGGCACCTGCCTCAGAACCCTTCCCTGCTGTCTCAGCAGGAGAACCAGATTCTGCAACCTCAGCTTCCAACATTGAATCTTGCAGCCTGGCTAATTACTTAAATTCACCTTTATCATCCCTCAGCAAGCCTGTGATGGATGTCATCTTAGAGGTAAGGATGCCTAGTACTAGATAAATCTTATGCTGAAAAATGGAAAAGATTCTGTGCCTGGAACCAGTCTCAAAGGATGAGGACAGCAGCACCCAATTTACCTCCGATTTTGCAAAACTTAACTGAGATGCTTCACAATGGCCTGTCTTTTTCCTCCATTGAAATCCACTCCTCAGCCATTTCAGCTTATTATAACACAGAACCTCCTCTCTTCTCTCATCCTCTGCTCAAGCAGTACCTCAGAGGGGTCAGAAATTTGAGACCACCCAGGAGAGCTCCAACCCCTGCCTGGGACCTTAACTTTGTATTGGAGAAAATCGCTCTGCCTCCTTTCGAGCCAGCTGCTACTGCAGACTTAAAATTCCTTTCCTGGAGAACAGCTTTCCTTTTAGCAATCACTTCAGCTAGAAGGATATCTGAATTACAGGCCCTTATGGCAAAGGAGCCTTTCATCATCTTTCATGCGGACAGGGTGTCACTCAAGACCAATTCATCCTTCATGCCCAAGGTGGTATCCAGTGTGGCTCTTAATCAGCCCATTCATTAGCCAACCTTCTTTCCCAGTCCACAGAACAAAGGGGAATAGATTCTACATTCCTTGTATGTGCACAGACAACTTAGATTTTACTTGGACAGGACTAAACCTTGAAGACAATCTGAACAACTGGTGGTAGCATTTGCTGCAGGAGCAGAGGGAAAGGCTATTTAAAAACAAACTGTTTCTAAATGGATAAGGTTCATAGGTTCATACTAGGCTATCTGCCCTGGGGCAATTATAAGCCTAGCCCGATTCTGTATGGCTTACGCCACCCCTTGACTTGAGTATACTGTGCCCTTTTTAAGGTTTAGTTTACTGTGCCTCTGTCTAATAGTGACACTGGAGTAATCCCTGGGACAAACCTACGATCCCCCATCCACATATCGAGATTCTTCTTGAAGAGATTCAGTGAGGTGCTCCAGAGCGAAGAGAGCCTCTGGGTTATGAACCTGTCCCTCCAGCAAGTTCTATTTATTTCTGTGCTGAGGTTCAAGTCCCTCTAGCGTGTGGCTCTAAGGGATTTAGATTTACTGAGGTGGAGCATGTCCATTAATTCTCGATTTGACATAGCTTTGTATGTCAGGCATAGATCACCTCGAAGTAGGCAGTATGCAACTGAGTAGAGCTGGAGTTTTTTTAACCGAGCAGCATATGGCATCTGTTTGAGACCCTTGATCCTCTTGGTGAGATACTTTTGGGGTCTTTCTAATTGCTGCAGGTGTCAGGTAAGGTACATCCCAAAAGGGGCATTGTATTCTATGATGGGCCTGATGGATGAATAAAGGGGCACGATTACCTCTCTTGATCTAGATGTGAAACGCTTCGTGATGAGGTGGGCTATGTAGAAGGTCTTTCTAACCACTTTGGCAATGTGGTTTTCAAAGGAGAGATTGCTATCAACTTGGGTCCCCAGGTCCCTAATAACTTTCTCTGTACTTAATGGGTTTCCGTCTATGTGGTAATTTGTGGGCACATTGTTTTTGCCAAAGGGTATGACTATATACATTTTTTGGCATTTAGCTTTAAACCATGGCACTGGCACCAGTTATCTGTCTCTGTGAGACCTTTTTGATGGATGTTTGTGTCGGCTGGAGAGTTGATTATGGCGCCCAGTTTGCAGTCGTCTGCGAACTTGGTGAGCCATAGTCCTCCCACGTTTGCCTGTACCTCGGAAAAGTATATACCGAACAAGAGTGGTCCCAGGACAGAATCCTGTGGGACGCCACTTGTGACCAGTTTTGAGTCTGACATGGCTCCAGCAACTCTCACTCTGTGGGTTCTGTCTTTGAGCCAGTTTGCAACCCATCTTGTGACATAGGGGTTTATATTTAAGCTGGATAGCTTATCTATGATGCCCGAGTGGGGTATTGTGTCAAATGCCTTTGCAAGGTCCAGATAGGCTGTGTGGACTACCTTCCCTTCATCTATGGCTTTGGTGACTGTTTTGAAGAAGTCAACCAGGTTCAAAAGGCAGGATCTGCCCTTGACAAAGCCGAACTGGGTAGGATCTAGTGTCTGTAGGTCCCCAATGTCTTTGTTTATGAGCTCCATGATGATCCTCTCCATAGCCTTGCAGACTAAGCTAGTCAGGCTTATGGGGCGATAAGTTTCCAGGGTCCGTAGAGGCTCCACCTTTGTGGAGTGGGACCACTGTTGCTGTACGCCATTCTGTGGGCACATATCCTGTAGTGAGGCTGAGATTGTATAGCTGTTTTATTTGAGGGATTAGTTCCTCTTGGAGTTCATGTAGGATGCAACCTGGGACGCCATCTGGTACCATGGAAGCAGTGTTTTTTGCTTTGGAGAGGGCAGCCTTCACCTGAGCATCAGAGATGTTTGGGAGGCAGCCCTCTGCCGGGATAGATACTTGCTCTTTTGGGGGTGGAGAAGTTTGCACTGAACCTGTCTGCCAGGATATTGGCGATGTCTGTGGATTCAGTGTATTTTTTGTCGTTTAGAATCAACTCAGAACAAGTCTGGGAGTTGCATCCCAGGTTTCTAACATAACTGAAAAAGCCTTATGATTGTCTTTGGTGTCCTGTGCAATTTTTCTCTCGAAGCTGGCCTTGGAGGATTTTATGAGGGATCGTAATTTTTTGCTAGTACTGATCAGAGAGATGCCTTCCCTATTAGGGATTTTGCTCTATCATGTAGTAGCTTCCTCCTTCTGTTGTACAGTTTATTTATGACAGGGGTCCACCAGACTGGACGCCTGCCTTTGGATGATTGGGTCTTGGTTTTGTTTGGGATAGCATGATCCATGCATTCCTGGAGATGTCCGTAGAATGCGTTTATATAGGATTCTGCAGTTTGGGCCGTAGTTTCCACTGGCCCTGGGGCCTTGAAAGATTCCACTTCGGTTTTGAGAAGTGAGAAGCTCGCTTTTGAGAAGTTTTTCACTGTGGTTCTCTGGGCTGGGGGTGGGGTCGGGATGTGGACATCCAGTGAAATTAATTTATGGTCTGATCTTACCAATGAGGGATATACTATAGAGTCCCCATGTTGGTAATGATCAGGTCTAGTATGTTGTCCCCTCTTGTGGGAGTGGTGACTAGTTGTTCCATAGCATTTGAGTTTATAATTTCCAGGAATCTTTGGGCTAAGGTGCTGGGGCTTGAGTAGTGCTCCCAGTCAATGTTTGGGTAGTTGAAGTCACCCAATATAATGGTGTTCGGAGAGATCTTCATGTTCTCCAATGTTTTCAGGAAAGCCGAATGGGATTCCTGACTTTGAGAGGGTGGTCTGTAGGATGCTATAAACTGAAAAGCAGTCTTGCCCACTGTTAGTTGCACATGGATGGTCTCCGATACTTCGTGCAATGCCACTAACCTGGAGGTGTGGATATCCTTGATAAATATGGAAACTCCCCCTCCTTTTGCGGTTCGGTCAGGGTTTTGGGGCCGAAAAGCATGATATGAGGTATAGCCTGGTAGTGCTGGGGTGCTCTCTGGAGCCTTGAACTAGGTTTCTGTCACTGCACAGATATCGATGTTCTCCATACTGAGGAGAGCTTAGAGTGCATGCATCTTGAGGTTAAGACTTCTGGCATTTAGCAGCATTACCCTTAGTTTCTTGTTCCTTGTGCTGTGTATGGGGGTGGGTTTGACCTTTGAGCCTTGCCTAAAAAAGGCACTTTGGGGGTGGCAAGAGCCTTTGCCAATTTCCGAAAGCCCAGTGGTGACAGGTGAAAGCCGTCCCTAGCGAAGCAACGTGGCTTGTCGAGCATGTCATCCCATGCTGACAGACACTGGATCCCCTTTGAATGACACCAAAATTTTAGCCAATTGTTAAAATCGATCATTTTGTCTTTGTACTGTGGCATCATTCTAGGTGAGGGTAAGATGCTGCTCAAGGTCAGGGTCATACCAGCCTGGGCTACATGATCAGAGAGCTCCTCTATGTCTCTTTTCATGTAGTCCAGGGAGGTACGTCTCAGGTCATTCACACCAGCATGTACAATGACGGAGTCATATTTGTATTTGCTTTTGAGTGACCTGAGTGCTTGCGTTATGTGTCGGATCCTAGCACCCGACGGGCAGCTCACCGTGACCTTCTCTTTATTCAGCCTGGTGATCGGGACGTCTGTGTGTCTGACAATAGAATCAGGTGTATTATTCAGCCTTAAGGGCTGTGGCTGCTTGGCGCACTGACTTTGTGGGTTATGTGTTGTGTGTTATGTTTTGAGATAGCGTTTGCATGGATGTCTGCTTTGGAGGTCTCTCTTGCTTAGGTAGATTTTTATTTAGAGCCTCCGAGTATGTTTTTCTGTAATTATGTGTTTGGTTCGCTGATGTGGTGGGGCTATGTGATACTGGAATTGTGTTGTGTGAGGTTACACCAGTTCTGAGATGAGAGAGCTCAGCCTCCAGTTTGGCTAAATAGTTGCATCTCTCATATATATTTGAACCTGTTTGGAGGAGGAGAGGGTTGTCCGTGTACATGAGACAGTTGTAACATTGCCTCAAAATTCCCAGATTCACCAGCTGGACTGGAGAGGAAACCATTGACTGTCCTTTGGACATGCTAGAGTAATAGGGAAACTGAATTTAAGATGGACCAATAGAGGACAGGGTAATCGTAGAGAGTATAAGAGTAAGTAGTGCTTATGGTTTAATAGTGCTAACTTGTAGGATTACTTAATTGGACCAGTGAAGGGCCTTAGAATGAGATTATGGTGTTTAAATTGAGAGATAGAGCAGTTCTGAGGGGAAAAGTGAAGAGCAGACTTTGTGGAGCCAGGAATAGTTTAAACCCAATTAGGTGGCGATGCCCGTTGTTGCACTATGCTCAAAACCGCGCAAAAGAGGGTTTTAAGAGAGGAAGATGAAGGAGTTTTGGAATTGACCCAAAATGGCCAATAAAACTACAGTTTCAAGTCAGTAACCACTCCAACAGGGGCAGGCAGGCTGCTCGATGTTTTTCGCTGCCACTGATCAACAGAGAGACTTTCCTTTAGCCCAAGCAAAAAATGGCCTCACAGAAACTTACAAACAGTTCAAGAACAGCAAGCCTGTAACTGAACTTTTTTAAATCTCAGAAAAGTGGGAAAAAAGCAAGATTTTTTTTGTTTTTTCAGAGATAGCAGAGGTTACCAAGTATATCAACAAGTTATAACAGTGCAGTAAATGACCCCACACAAGAGTGCTAGGCCAAAGACAGATAAAATGCAAGTTTTGAGAAAAAAACGATTTTAAAAATAAGTGCAAACAGGAAATTCAGTAAACAGCTCTAGGTTGTGCTCTAAATACAGTTACTAATGCAGAAATCAAATTAAACAAGCCAGAAAATGCTCAAAATAGGCGGCTATGCAGAAAAACTTAGCAAATAAACAGAGGGAAAATACTTAGTCTCAAAAGTGGCTCCTTTCTTCTCTCAGCATTTTCTCCTCTTGGTGGGTGCTTCACCAACAGCCAACAAGCCTGAAAAGACGCCAGCCATTGCATTAATTTCTGCTATAAGCACCATGGAAAACCTGTTCCCCAGGGAATCAGATCTCACTCCACCAGGGCTGCATCTATATCTGCAGCCTTTCTCAGAGGTGTTCCTGCCAGAGACATCCTAGAAGCTGCTACCTGGAGTTCTGTGCATACTTTCACCAAGCATTGTCATTTGCTAATTTTTTTCTAAATCCAGAGCTGGCTTTGCCACTGCTGTCTTGCAGGGCCTTATAGCTGGCCCTAATGCTACATAAACTCCTCCTCCCAACTATAGCTTTGGGAATGTACCCACATGTAATGACTGCAACAGTGAAACAGGAAGAACATAGTACAGTTGTGTACACTTACCATAAATGTAGATGTTCGAGTGTATTCACTGTTGCAGTCCTGGTTACCCTCTCTCCAGCCCCCAACTTCTTCTGGCTGTACCTTTACTATGCTTAAAAGTCTTTTTGGTGCATTTGCTTTTTGTTGAAGATATACCTTTGTGTATTTTATATTTTTTCCCCTAACAGATTTGTTTGTTTTTCAATTGAATTGTACAGGTTATAGGTCACATTTAAAGGTGGGAAAAGTTTTGAAATGATTTATTGTGGTCTCATTTTTTTATATCACAAAAACCTGGTATTTTAACAGGGGTGGGTACACATTTTTTATCCATATGTGTATCTATGCATGTGTGTATATTTGTTTATATATAATACACGTTTTATATATAACTCCGGTCCACTTGAGTGGCAGTTTTTTTTTTTTTTTAATGGTGTTGAGTTGCCAGCCCAACCTTCAGCGAAGGCACACCCATTCAACGCATGTCTTTCGAACGCCCACTCGACCGTGGATATCTATATATGTGTATAATATATATATATATATATATATATATATATATATATATATATATATATATATATATATATATAATGTGTATGTGTTTGTAATCTGTATAATATATATATGTTATATGGATATATATATATATCTATATATATATATATATATATATATATATATATATATGTATATATAAGCGGTGGTGGTTCTGCGGTAGCGTTGTTGCCTCACAGTAGGACGTTGTCCTGTTCGATTCTCAGCTAATGTGTCTTCTGTGTGGAGACATCCGTGAATCGGCGTACCTTCGTTGAAGGTTGTTCGTCAGGGCTGGCAACTCGTTACGTAAAAAGCTACTGCCAATCATTAGCGGACCGGAGTTCCGCTGTATCGACCTCTAACTGGGAAAAGCCGAAAGACGCAACATATATGTAATATATATGTTATTTATATATATATATATATATATATATATATATATATATATATATATATATATATATATATATATATATATATATATATATATATATATATATATAGGTTATATATGTTTTATATGTATATATGTGTGTAGTATATAAATATAGATAGATACGTTTATTCGTGTGTTCTACTTTACCATTGATGGTATTCTGGTGGATAGTTTTGTTGGACTACAGTGGGGAGGGATTGGTGGATGTTTGTCTGTGAGGGTGGTGACTGAAGTGCAAGTTGAGTCTATTAGAAATAGGCTTGCTTTGGTTGGTGGTAGTACCAGTAGGTTGAGCTGGGTGGTCTGGATTTAACATTGCTTTTTGTTTACTTTTTTGGGTTGTGAAGCTCTCCAACGTTTTGAAGATTAGTTTCTCTCTTATTTTGAGATCTCGATGTCTAGTATTTGTCTCTGGCTGTTGTAAGTTTAGTTTTTGCGAGTGAAGACGGTAGGGCTGAATGAGTCTTTGTCTGACTGAGGCTAACTGGTTTAATATAATGTTATGTCATTGAAGTGTATAACTACTACATCTTGAGGGAGCATTTTCAGTAGATGCCGGTTTGAAACGCTCAGTGTTTCTCTGAATATAAGTGAGCTAATGTGGGGACAGTGGTCTTTTCTGGGGTGAGTTGACAACCTTTTAAAAAAGATTGGTAGGTGGTCACTTATAATTTGGGAAGGTACTAGAGGGAGGGAATTTTACTTGGGTCAGACATGATGGCCTAGTCTAGAATATATGTTTATGTATCCGAGTGTTTGCTCATTCTAGTTGGAGAGTTGATGAGTTTTGTGAAGTTGTATAGATGTGTGACAGAGGTAGGGTTAGGTGCAGAAGTGGATTGCGAATCAGTATTTGCGCACTTTAGGATGATGGTTTCTTTGTGAGTAGCCACGATAGCAGGTCCTTCTGAGTTGTTGCCTTTGGGAATGTAAATGGTGATGAGACAAAAAAAAAAAAAAAGGAACCGCAAGGACAACCAGGATGTAAACCCATCTGTTGCCCAAAAAGCACAACCAGGAAGTCAGGCAGTTTATTTTATTTTTTTTATTTCACATTTATTTACAGGGAAAGTCCGACTGGATGCATGTTTATTTTCAGAGGAGGCCCGGAGAGAAAAGCTCCAACAATATGAAAAGCAAACAAACATTACACCACAAGAAAATTAGAGTGCAGGTCAACATGAAAGTACACATTACAAATGTAAATAACCAAAAGAGATGGCACCTTAGCAATTTTAACAATTTGTGCATCAAAGAGTGTATGGTATTATACAAACTAGACTAGCATATATATTAGAAAGCACAGTATGATATTTTTGAGGAAGACTTGAAATGATTTGAGGTAAAAGTAAGTGTATATGTATGTATATATATATATATATATATATATATATATATATATATATATATATGTATAGGGAAGGAAGAAGGCCTAATAGGATAGTATTGTAAAGTTTAGATCTAAAGAAAGTCAGAGGGTGTGTATAAAAAGTGGCGAATGAGTTAGGTGGGTAGCAAGAGCACAGCCAGGATTTTTCTAAGTGAGTAAATGGAAGTTTTTTAAATTGTACTGTGGTACAGATGGAAGTGGGTAGTTTATTCCATATTTTTGGAATGATGTTGGAGATTAAAGATTCTCCAACTGAGTTGTTAGCTTTGGTGGATTTAGCTAGGAGTTTGTCACTGGAATGAAGGCATTACCAAGGTAAACATAAAAAAAAAAATTCTGCAAGTAGCCGTTAATTTAGTTGTGTGTAGAAAACCACCACCAACGATGACTGACAGAATTTTATTGATATAAGCACTTTAGTCCCTTCTTGTTTGACCACACTTGGTCAGAGATGAAACCAAATGCACTCACATCACTTCCTTGTATAACAGAAGCAATTAAGCATAATTTAATTGAAGCAATTTACATACTGCCAATATTAAAGTTAAAAATCTATCGAATTTTAACAAATTTTAATTGTTCTGTAATGAATGTATTAATATATAGTTTTTAGTATTCATGTTTGTTTATATGCACACATGCAACGTGTGAATGCTTGGTAGTTTATTCGGTGAATTGCTGCTGTGTCTGAGATGGTTTACATCATGTTTTTAAGAGGGAAAAGGAATATTGCAGCATTGTTAAAGTAGGGTGGACCTATTGTATATATATATATGGTGAGAGTACCACTGAGTTAAACAGCTGTGCCTCATGCTTTTTCACGTGTTCTGTCTAGCCACAAGATGTTAAAGCTTGGGTAAAGTATTTCATCATTCTTAATGTTTGGCTGTAGCTAGGTTTCAGTTAAAACTAAAATATTGGGGCTGTGCAGTGTAACCCAAGCATGGAGCACGTTTATTTATTGCTTATGCTTTTGCAGTTCCTGTAATGAACCGAATGTCTGGTGGGAGTAGGGTGATAGGTTTCAGTAGATATCACCGGAGATTAATGGGTTGGTAAAGTTTGTGTAAGAGATGTTATGTTTATATCTGTGTTTTAAAAAACAAAGTTAAATAAGTAGGAGTTAGGTAGTTTGTCGGAGATTTTGTGTAGGATGATGCAAGAGTATTTGAAGAGGTGAAGGGAGATGTATGGAGAATGTGGTTTTGTTTGAGAGTAGAAATCCTTGGTGTACATATCATGTATGCTAGAGTGGGGGGTAGTTTTGTGTAAGGAGTGGTATGTGGTAAGGTGAGGGAGAGACCAGAGTAACACGGGGTGATACTTTTGAACTGTGCGGTAAATAGTACACAGCTAGAAGGTCAGAAAGTGGAGGTTTTTCTGGAGGGGTGATGAAATGTGTAAGTAGAGGAGTGAAGTATAGAAGAAAGCTTTCTCTGAGGTTAGAGTTAGATTATGAACGTAGACAAGAAAAGTTAGGGTATAGAGGAATTGTGTCTGAGGGTTTGAGGTGCACTCATAAGAGAAAATATAATGGTGAAATTTATGGAGTGTTTTGCATTAGATCATGTGTGTGAGTCAGGGGAACTAGAATGTTGAGTGGTTCAAGACTGATTCTTAGAATATGTTATGCTACTTCATAAATATAATCATGATTGTTTCACTGTTGCAGTAGTAACTTCTTGAAATCTTTCTGCGGAAGTCCTTGGCCATTCTGAATACCAGAGATTCATTCCCCTCCTGGTCTGGTAGACATACTCCTGTCTGAATTCAGGACATTGGAGTACAGGATTTAACTGGAATAATGTTCTCAGGTCTTTCTGTTTTTTGTGCCAGATACAGCCTTCGAGTACATCACAGTCCAATGCCAGCGATAATGACTAAAGCTAAATACCCTTTTGGATGAATTTTTCTTTTTTTTTATTGCATTGTCTGTATTCCTGTTAGATGTGTGTGGGGAAACAAATCCCCTCACAGAGACGGTGAAACACTTTGTTCTAACTGGGCCTAGGGCACAACATAACCAACTGTCCCTAGTGTGCTCACTTTATTTATAGGACTCTAAATGGTAAGGCAGAGTTGCCTGAAACATTTTTAGAGAAAAAGAGAACATCTGTGCCCCACGCACACTATGGTATCTACTGGTCATGCTGAATTAGGCTTTTCTCACATAAATAGGTGTCCGTAGACTATTAAGGTGTGTGACAACAGCCTGTAAGTGTCTGGTAGTTCCTCCCGGATTTATTATTGTCGAAGGTGCAACATGTTCACAGCCAGATGTCAAAGTGTGCAACCAAGGTCACTGGTGAAACCTATCTCTGGTCTACCACACTGTCTGTCCCTTCTTCGCCTTGCATGTGTGTAGGACTTAGGATGTCTGATTTGTCTGGAATAGGTTCAGAGGCTCCAGCTCACTCCCATACCAGACTTGCAGAAGGGGAAGGCAGAATTCCCTGTACCAGAGAGAAATCCCCTGCAGGCAAGACACAAGCTGTGGCTGCCCAGTTGTAGCCTGGGCCCACAACCAGTATCACACCCAGGACCCAGACCCAAGCAAAACGTAAGAAAGCTGCCCCAGCTTGACCTAGTGTGGGCCTTTTGATTCTTGACATTACAGGTCATCCTAGCAGCCTCACTTCAGTTAGTAGAATCCCAAAACTGCAGGCAGTTGTGTTAAGAACCTTTCTTAGATTTGATCTGGATACAGTCCCTCTCAGAGAACTTACCCCACCTTTATGCCTGGGGTAGTAGCAAGGTTCTAGCTAAATCAAGGGATCCGGCTTCCTGCCGCACCCCCCCCCCCCAATCCACAGAACAAAGAAGAGAGAATTTTTCATTCCCTGGATGTGCACAGACAACTCTGATTTTACTTGGAAAAGACTATTTAGAAAGTCTGGTCAACTTTTTGTGACCTTTACTCTTGACAAATTGGGTGGGAGGCTGTGGTGGTGCAGCGGTTAGTGTTGCCGTCTCACAGCAAGAGGTTCTCTGCTTTGAACCTCTGCTGGGGTGCCTTCTGTGCGGAGTCTGCATGTCCTCCATGTTGTCGTGTGGGCTTCCTTCGGGTGCTCCGATTTCCTTCTGCATCCCAAAGACCTGCTGTAGGTGGATTGGACACTCTAAATTGGCCCTAGGCGTAAGTGCGTGCGTGTGCCTTCTGTGGAAGGTTGGGTGCTGGGCTGGCAACTCGACACCGTAAAAACTCCACTGCCAATCATGAGTGGACAGGTGATCTGCTGTGGCAACCCCAACCGGGAAAAGCCGAAAGAAGAAGGCACTTGACAAATTGGGTAAGCCAGTAAAGAAGCAGACTCTGTCTTAAGTGGATCTCTGTTTCCTTTTGCTGCAAGCATTATGGCAAAAAAGTACCTGTGCATGTTAGGACCTGTCAACAGGGGCCACAGCTACAACTGCTGTCTTTATCAGGGAGGTATCTACCCACGTTATTTTATAAGTGCCACTTTTTTAAAGCACTTCAACTTGAGCTCTGCATCTACAACTAGAGCTGGGTTTGCCTCTGCAGTCCTGTAGGGGCTCCTGTCTTTTGCCTGATGTCTGTTCTCCAGCCATCCTTCCTATAACTTGTCAAAAATTCCCCAAAAATGTGGCAATAAGGAGATTATTTACTCAGCTAAATGCAAACCTGTACTTCCTTCTACATTGGGAAAATTAATAAGTTTAAGGAAAAAGAATGTACAAACATTCATATGACAAACAAGGGGAAAGTAATTCGTCTTTATTAGGATTGACTGGGCAAAAACACATTTTCAGCAGAGGCTTGGGAAGTAAAACTACACACACACACACACACACATATATATATATATATATATATATATATATATACACGTGTGTGTGCAGTACATTTTAAAAGAACAGTGTATATTTTTGCGTTATATGAAAGTGAAGAAATAGTTTTCTTGTATGATAGTAATAATGAAAGTAGTAGAAGGTTGGTGGAATGATTGGAAAGAGACTGTAAAGTTAGTGATTGTAGAGGGGAAAAGCACTGAGAATGTGACTGAGAATTAATGAGATTTCAAGAAGTAAAACGGAGAAAGTAGAGGGGTTTTGTTGGTAAGAGATCTGGAGAAAAGACTTTGTCAGGTATGCAGGAAGGAGCAGAGCCAGCTTTGATTTAGGCGCTGTTTAAGCAAGGTTTTGAATTTGTTAACCTTATCTGTCTTTAAGTATGTAGGGATTTCATTTCAGAGTTTTGACACAGTGGTAGTAGAGAACTAGCAGTGTTGCGTGATTTACTAATATGTAGTAGTAATTTGTTACAAGAGCAGAAGTCCTTATTAGGAGAGAGAAGTAGAGTAATGCATTCTGTAGTGCTTACCATTTATCAGAAGAAAATAAGAAGCTGTGGGCAGTGATTAACTTTGCGTAGGTAAGCTGATAAGGGAATTTGAGTCGATTTAATTGTTTTAATACAACACAGTGATGTTTTGTTAGGGAGGCTGTTTGCAAATTTAGTTACTTTGTAATACTAAGAAGTCAGTTTAGTTTTATAACTAGTACTAATGTTAGTAAGAAGGGGGAAGCATACAGTAGTGAAGGAAGTAGGTTGATGCTAAGGTCATCCTAGCAGCATCAATAGGGTGTTGCTTGACCCAATAGAGGGAACAGAGTTTTTGATAATTTTTCTTGATAGCCTCAAGTTTGATCATCATATTCTTTACTCTGTCATCAAATATGACTCCATGTAGTTTAGTTTGGGTTACAGTTTCTGTTTTAGTGTTTGAAGAAATATGAAACTTGTATTTCTGGTTGAGGTATTCATTTGGGGTGGATAACGAGATTATTTTTTGGGAGAAATTAAGATGTTATGTGATCCTATCTCGCCTACATTCTGACTGATGGGTTCGGAGCCGATCCCTCGGCTCCGACTCGGCACGCTTATGCTATAGAGCGAGGCCTCTAATTGGCTGAGCTATCTTTATCCCAGGATGCACCACCACTAATCCCCCAGATCTCGTTTGCCGCTTACAGAGCTTGGACGTGGTCTCAACATTGGCTGGGCTAAGTACTATTTATTAGGCTTTTTCCTGTCAGTATTTGCTTCATTTAAACCCAAAAGCTGTTTTAACGGCTATTCTTTGTATACGAGTGTTTTTGTGAAATTTAGTTGAGGTTTTCGTGTTTTTTCCTGTCAGAGAAGGTTCCCGTTTAAGTTAGAGGGGCCTTCCCCTGTGGTTTCTACTACCTTAGTGGTTGTGTGTGGGTCAAGTACCCGTTTAAGTTAGAGGGTCTTGACCCTCTTTTTCTCTTTTCTCTTTGAACAGTCTTTAAAAAAAAAAAAAAAAGGTCTTTAGTTTAAATATTTAACACTAATCTAGTGGTATATATTTTTTCCTGTGTGTCAAACCTTTTGTTTTTTCTAGTTGTGGTTAACTGTATTTTAGCCTGATTATGTCTAAAGAACATAAACCCTCCGGGTTTAAAAAATGCACGAGGTGTGGCTTCAAAATGTCCATAACGGACGACCACTCCTCGTGCGTCTATTGCCTAGGTGCTAAACATCTGCAAGAGTCGTGCAGTGTATGCCATGCGTTCTCTTCTAGAGTCCTCCAGGAGAGGAAAAACAAATTAATCCTCAAAGGATTAATCAAACCTTCCTTCGAGGAGGCTTTATCTTCCTCTCCGTCACCTTCTAAAAAGAGGAAAGCGTCGGCTCCGACCAGTCAGTCGGAACCGACCGCTAAGAAAACTAAGCAGACTTCTCCATCGGCTCCATGGACTTCGGAGCCGAGGTCGGAACGGTCTACCTCGATGCCTCCAGCCTAGACCCCTATGGTTTCGGAGCCAAGGTCTGGGGCATAGAGAGGCGGGTCACCCTCATCGGCTCCACTGATATTGGAGCCGATAAGGGTTATCGGCTCAGACTCTTCCCCCTCGGAGCCGAAGTCCTTATTGGCACCGAGGGAAATTTCCTTGAAACCTTCCTCGAAGCCGATAATTGTTGAGTCATTTCGGAGCCGGTCCCGAGCCCTTCGGAGCCGATGGAGAAATCGGTTCGGGCCCGATCGGTATCCTCGAGATCATCCAAGATGTCTGATTCAGACATCGACAGGGTGCTCCTTCGACTCTTCCAGTCTCCGGTGTTCCAAAAGATGGTTTCGGCTCCAGCCCATTTGGCTTCGGAGCCGATGGTCCACTCCCCTACTGTGTTTCCTCCTCCAACAGCTTCGGCACCGTTGGAGCCGGTGCTGGTGGAACCAGTGGAGGTGTTAGGGTCGGGCCCGACCCTTGCTCCAACTCCGGCTCTTGGGTCGGAGTTCAGTGCACGGACTTCTTCCTTCGGCCCTGGGGGGGAGGCTTCGGGATTGATGCTTTCGGTCCCAAGTCTCCCTCTTGGTGCGTCGGCGGCGGGAGTACCGTCCACTGTCGTGGCCACGGAGGGGGGACCCTCCCAGGATTCTGGTGGTCCCGCCTTCAGGGCTATGAGGAGTGCTTTAGCCAAATCTTCCTTGGCTACCTCCACAGTTTCCCCAGCTCCTTCCCTACATTTGGAGACTGAGTCATTGGCAGTCCCCCTGTCCTCAGTCAGTGGAGCCCCTGGGCCTCAGGTTACCCCCGCTGGCATTTCTCCCCCTCCTGGAGGTCCTTCTGAAGCCTCTTCGGAAGAACTTCCCAGGAAGAGAACGTGCAAGAGGAAGCACGTTGACTCCCCTGATGAGTCTCTGACATCTGACACTAATCTCGATGATGCAGAAGGGTCCCCCAAGTCGTCCTCGGATGATGTCTCCTTTGCAGACATCCTGGAAGCCCTAAAACAACGAGGCGGCTGGCAGTCCAAACCTCCCTCTGCTGATGAGTCGGTGTTCCTGAAGGCCTTCGGAGCTCAGCCCTCCGCCTCCTGGGTGTCTCCGCCCTTCGAGCTCTTGGATTTGATCTGTCGAAGGGCGTGGGAACACCCAGACTCTGTGGAACCGGTGCCCACTCATCCGAACAAATTTCTCTCGGCGCCCCCGGATAGAGAGTTCCTTACGAAAGGTGTGGCTGTGGATGCTATGGTGGTGGCATCTGCTACCCAGCAAGATGTAGCAGAGGCTTCTACGTCCGTCCATCCTCCTAATAAGGAGTCTAGGAGCATGGATCGGCACGAAAGCGCACCCTTAGTTCAGCGGCCTTCACACTGAGGTCCTTGAACTACCTGACGCACTTTACGAGATTTCAGAGGGATCTGATTAAGGAGCTATCCGATACCCTCTTGGGTAACCTGCCTGAGGAGCTGGCCCAGACGGTTGGCTCTCAGCTGGCTACAATGTCGTCCTTTTCGAACTCGTCTATGAGGCTCATTTCGGATGCGGCCGAAGGGGCGAGTAGAGCGGCGGGTACAGGCATTGCTCTACGGAGACAAGCCTGGCTCCGCCTGTGTCATTTCGCGGAGGCCTTTAAGTCTTCATTTGCTGACGCCCCCTTTGATGGGTCCTCCCTGTTTGGACCCAAGGTAAAAGACACGCTTACCTGCTGTGAACAGGAAGGTAAGACTCTGACTGTCAGGGGCATGATTTTCCACTCCCTTTCGGCCTTATCCCAAGGCTAAAAGAGGAGGGAAAATGTGGTTCCATAGATCTCAGAAGCCTTACCCCTCTCAGCAGGAAGGTTCCCCCTCCAGAGGCAGAGGAGGGGGAAATTCATCCGGAAGACGCCGTCCCAGAGGCGGCAGAGGCCCTCGCAACACTGGAGACCGCGAGTCCTTTCGTGGCTCTTCAGCTTTTCATAGTCCCTGAGGGATTGCCCGGCTGTGCTGCTCGAGCCAGTCGGGGTCGCCGAAGCACCTGAAGGCCTGGGAAGGGATCGCTCAGGACCGATGGGTGCTTCGGATTATCGCCGGAGGTTACTCCATCCCATTCTCTCACCCCCCCCCTCAGTCCAAAAAAATCCCGGACCCGCCACCCAGTCAACGGGATACCGCAGCCTCAGAAATTTCAAAGCTGCTGCAAAAAGGAGTCATCCAACCGTCCCGCAGACCAGATCGGATTAGGGACTTACTCAAGATTCTTTTGGTGCCAAAAGACCGGGGACTTGAGGCCCATTTTGGACCTAAGCATCCTAAACCGTTCAGTCAGGAAGTCCAAATTCCGAATGGTCACTCTACAAACCATTCTCCCATTGTTGGAGAAGGGTGTTTGGATGTGCTCCATAGATCTCAAGGACGCGTATTATCATATCAGGATACATCAAATGTCCAGGAGACATCTGCGCTTCAGCCTAGGAGGCAGTCATTTTCAGTTCCGTGCACTGCCCTTTGGTCTCACCACAGCCCCCAGAGTGTTCACCAAATGCTTGGCAGTAGTGACTGCTCACCTGAGAAGTCTAGGATTCCAGGTGTTTCCGTATCTAGACGACTGGCTCCTAACTGCCACCTCCAAGCATCTACTTCTGCGGAGCCTACGAGCCACTATATCACTGGGCAATTCCCTTGGAATCACCTTCAATTGGCCAAAGTCTGTGTTGCAGCCATCTCAAAGAATAAGATTCATAGGGGTAGGGGTAGAGATAGACTCAAACCAGACGCGGGTCTATCTACCTACAGACAGAATTCAAACCATTCAAAATCAAGTTCGAGCCTTACTCCCCAGGTCCAAAGCCCCAGTCAGAATGGTCCTGCAGCTATTGGGATCCATGTCTGCCATGGTTCTGCTAGTTCCCTTGGCAAGGTTGCACATGAGAATCCTCCAGTGGCTTCTTTCATCTCAGTGGTCCTTTCAGGAACTCCCTCTCAATCACCTCATATGGATCACGGAATCTTGCAAACGGGACCTTCGCTGGTGGCTAGTGCCCTCCAATTTGGATCAGGGACGACCCTTTGTTCTTCCTCCTCCGGTGGCCACTTTGACCACGGACGCCTCCCAGATGGGGTGGGGGGGGCATTCCCTGGGCAGGTCAGTCCAAGGCAAATGGCACCCGGAAGAGACTCCTCTACATATCAACATCCTAGAAATGAGGGCAGTACTCCTGTCCCTTCAAGCCCTTCACGATTATCTCCCTCAGGGCGTAATTGCTGTTCACTCAGACAACATGTCAGTTGTCTGGTACCTGAACAAACAGGGAGGGACCAGATCCTATCCTCTTTGTAGAGAAGCCATGAGAGTTTGGGAATGGGCAGTCTCGACCAAACGCTTCCTAGTGGCTACTCACATACCGGGCAAGTCCAATGTCATAGCCGACAGATTGAGCAGAACCATCCTCTCTCCTCACGAATGGTCTCTGAATATGACAGTTGCAAGGCAGATTTTCAGCGAATGGGGAGTTCCGTGTTGCGACCTCTTCGACTCCTCTGAATGCAAGTGCAAAGAATTTTTCTCCCTAACCCGCCCGGGAAGAGCCCCATGGACGCATGAGTCCATCCTTGGCCCACCGGCCTGCTTTATGCCTTCCCTCCAGTTCCTCTCCTCCCCAGGGTGATTCAAAAGGCATTTCTCTTAGGGAGCAGGATGATCTTAATTGCTCCTTACTGGCCTCGTCAAGTGTGGTTCCCCTATCTTCGGAAACCTGCTCTGGAAGGTCCATGGTTCCTGGACCAGGTCCCAGACCTACTGATTCATCAGTCGGGACTATTACACCAGTCCCTACACACCTTAAAATTGACGGCCTGGCTCCTCCTCTTCCGACGATAGTCAGGAGTCATACACTGGATCCAGATGTGGTGCACATATTATCTTCAGCCCACAAGTCTGCTACAAAGAAACTGTATTCTAGCAAATGGAAAAGGTTTGCTATTTGGGCTCAACTCCGGGGCCTGGACCCCATTTCTACTCCCGTGGCAGAAGTACTAAAATTTCGGACCTCTCTTTTCAATCAAGGCTCTTCAGTTTCTACCATCAAAGTACAATTGGCAGCAATTTCTAATTTTCATGAATCCATAGACCCACCTTTAATGAGCAACAGATTGTGTAAGACCTTCTTGAAAGGTGCTGCTCTATTAAGACCTCCGATTTCTCATCCTGCACCTCCATGGGATCTCGATATAGTGTTGCGTGCCTTGACTTCTTTCCCCTTTGAACCGGCAGCTACCTGTGATCTAAAGTTTCTATCATGAAAGACAGCCTTTCTAGTGGCGATTACTTCAGCCAGAAGGGTTTCAGAGCTTCAAGCTTTCAGTGAAACCCCCGTACTTGGTTTTTCATACAGACAGAGTATCCCTCAGACCAAATCCTTCTTTTGTTCCTAAAGTTTGTTCTACTTTATGCTTGCAACAATCGTTAGAGCTTCCAGTTTTTTTCCCAAAATACTCTAACACAGCGGAGTTTATATTCCACACACTAGATGTCCACAGACAGTTACGTTTTTATTTAGATAGGACCAAACAAACAAGGAAAACAGATCAGTTGTTTGTATCCTTTGCAGAGAACAAATTGGGCAACGCTGTCACAAAGGTCACTATCGCCAAATGGATCAGGGACTGTATTACTCAAGCTTATATTTATTCTAACAAAGAGCTTACCACCTCTGTCAAGGCTCATTCTACAAGGGCTATGGCTACTTCGGTAGCATTTCATTCTAAGCTTGCTATTGGTGACATTTGTGCTGCGGCTACATGGTCTTCCCCGCACACCTTCATTTCCCACTACAAATTAGATGTGGCATCTAGAGGACGAGCTTCATTTGGTTCCACAGTGCTCAGGAGTGTTTTCCAATGAGCCACCCGGGATTTAGGTGCTAGGACGCTGTCCCATCAGTCAGAATGTAGGCAGATAGGATCACATAACATCTTTTAGTTATGTACTCACCATAACTTCAGATGTTTGGGATCCAGCTCGACTACATTGCTAATAACCCACCCTCCTTCCCCCTTCCTTGGAGATCAGAGGATATCAGAAGGTCCGAATCCTGTTGTTTCATCTTGAAACATCTAACAATGTTATATAAACAAGTTGTGCATGTGTGCATGAATGCGGACAAACAAGATCTGGGGGATTAGTGGTGGTGCATCCTGGGATAAAGATAGCTCAGCCAATTAGATGCCTCGCTCTATAGCATAAGCGTGCCGAGTCGGAGCCGAGGGATCGGCTCCGAACCCATCAGCCAGAATGTAGGCGAGATGGATCCCAAACATCTGAAGTTATGGTGAGTACATAACTAAAAGTTGTTTCAAAGCCAGGATTCGGTGGCCACGAAGGACTATTTAGTGATCTTTAATTCTGTTATGGGTGGGGCAGAGCAGGTAAGAGCGGAGTTATTGGCATATTATGCAGAAGTGGTGAGATTTGTAACGGTATGGATTTAATGAAAATTTTTTGTTAAGTGTGGGCCAGTTCTTGACCCTTGGAATGCCAAAAGTCTGGTAGAAGTGGTGAGAGGTTTTGTTGCTATCTAACTGCCTGCTGATGTGTGATAGCTGTGGAACCAGGAGAAGGAGGAATTGAGAGCTGGGGTTGAAAGCTCAGAAAAGTTTTTGATGGAATAATTTATCAAATACTTTGGATAGACCAAGGAAAAGAGAGGAAATTAGTTTGTCCTCATTCCTGTTTTGGTTGACTGTTAGTGAAGTTGAGAATGGTTGTGCTGTGGCTGGATCTAAACCCATGCTGGGTCTGGCAGAGGAGGCTATGCCTGGTTAAATGTTGCATATGCTGTACATTACTTAAGAATTTTAGAGAGGTGATAACATTGTAGTGGGTCTAGAATTTTAGTTCATTTGATGTTCCTCTTCGTGTAGGGCTATTATGAAGTTTTTTTTTTCCAGTTGGAGGGGGCATAGATTTCAGTTACTGAGTAGTTGATCAGAATAGGGTGAGGAAAGCTGTTGCATCTACAGCAGGTTTTAGATGGTCATTGGGAAGGTAGTCAGCAGCTAGGATTGTTGTTTTTAGTTTATAAAAAAAGTTTTTAATAGCTGAAGCTGTTACAAGTTGAAAGCTAAATGAGCATGGTTTTCAAGAATGGGGGAAGCTGGATGGAAGTGGGGATGGTTTTCTGTTATGGAAAGAAATAGTTGGTAAAATGAGTGTTGAACTGAGTGGAGATGGCAACGCTGTTAGCAGTAGCAGGACAGGATTTGATGGTCCTGCCAGGGTGTATTAGTTTCTTTAGGCATGCCCAGAATAGGTTGGGCTTATTTGGGGATTATTTTTGTTCTTACATTGGAGAATGCTGTAGTGTGATTTTAACATGAAACTGTATGAGGTTTCTGAGATGTCTAAAATTTTGATTGGTATACTATGTATTATTTTAGTACCATTCCATCTAGGTTTTCTCTCTCTGCAGCATGAGCAGTTTTGGCTCTTGTTAACCATGGTGCTGCATTAGATTTTAAACTTTTTCTACTAACTGGTGTTTATTCATTTAGATTTTTTAAGACTGTGTAGTTGAACTGATTTAATTGCTTCCTCTGTGGACATTATTAAAACATTCCAGCTGTAGAAGGTGAGATTTGAGATAAATGTCTGACATGTTTGTTGACATTGTGTATTTGGTTGTTAACTTGTTGTGGTGCACCATGTTTTATTACATGGGTTAGGAGGTGGTCATTGATAGTATCAGATAAACATCTAGCAGATTTTGTTTTTGGGTTTGTTAGAATCCAGTCCATTATAAGACTAAGTGTTTTTAAGTCTGGTGGGAGAGTTTGTTAGGTGAAACCATGCAAATTTGGAGTCTTCAGGATTCCTGTTTATAGATTTCCAGTCACTGTTTAGGTCACCAGTATGAAGGTTTTGTGGGGGATGTTTTCTGATTTCTACTGTAGGATAATTTTGCACTGTGGTAGTTTTTGCCTGGTGGGTACTGCCAGGTCACACAGATTTTTTGTTGATTTTGAAGTAAGAAAAGAAGATCAGAATTTTTGTTTTTTGGGATATTTAACTGGGTTGTGGTTATTTCTAAAACATTCTTATAAATAATGGCTGTCACCTATTCACGTTTTCTGTCCATTCTGAGTATGTTGAAGCTGGGGAAATGAATGATTTTCTTGTCAGTAATTTCTTGTTCAAATTTGTTACAACTACAATATATGGGGAGTGAACAGCTAGATCTGTAAGGATGTTTTGATTTTTCTTGTATATGCTTCTGAGATTAATGTTGAAAAGGAATAAGGTCAGAGTCCTGAGAGGAGGGGAAAATTCTTATGGTAGTATTGGATGCTAAGGTGCTGGTGGTGAATGGGTGTTGCATGAGTCTGTCTGGGATTTGGATGGATACCTCCACTAAAAGTTGGATTGGTAGAGATATGCGGTCACTTATGTTTGTGCTTTAAGTTTATGTATACACACTGGTCCCTATCAGAAGCTCGAGTTATCAGAAACTCAATAAATATTATCGAGATGATATGATCGAATTTTCAAAAATTCAAAGCTTTTGAATGGAGGTTGTGGTAAGGTGCATATTGGGCAGCTCCTGTGTTTTCAGATACCGAAGTCATCAAAAAGCTAAGTACCCCGTTGGGGAACCTTTTCTTGCCTCCGCCGATGTCAGATAAAACTGCAAAAGTTAATAATTGCTTGTCTTGTGGTAAACAAATGCCTCATAAGGACTCCCATTCTTACTGCCTTCCCTGCCTCGGCCCAGACCACGACGTCTCGGCCTGTGCTGCCTGTGCTTACTTCAATAAGCGCACACTTAGGCGCTGGGCAGAATTTGCTGAAGACTTTTTTGGGGAAAATTACTCTTATATCATGCCGTCGGAACTACTGACAGCACATATTTCCAAAAAACGGAAGGACCGGGACCGACATTCACGGCCCGCGACTTCCACCGACACCACGCTAAAGCCTACCGCGAGTGCTTTGGTCTCTTCGGAGGCGGTAATTCAACCGCTCCAGGCTGACTACACTGCTTTACCGCACACTTCGGTCCCGGAGGCTACCCCGGTGCCGGTTGTTGATTTTCCTCCTGAAACCGAAGCCCAAGATTTGCCTGACACCATACCGGTGGACAAAGTTACTCCAGCACGTGGGGCAGCTAGGCCTCCTGTGTCTGTCCATCAAGGCCTACACACGTGCTAAGGCTGCCAGCCAGGCTAAGTCTCACCCTCCTAAATCTTTTTCACAGGGTCCCACTTCTGATAAACAGATCATGACTTTAGCTGCAGATCTAATTTCTTTAATCAGGGGCTCTCAGGCTCATCCAGACAGAGGTTCTCTGCTGCCTTCAGACAAAAGGCCTAGGGTTAAGCAGGCAGATACCCTTTTCTCAGATGAAGCCTCTGGTGAGTCAGGCCATTCAGATTCCCAGGAAGAATCCTTCCCGGCCTACGAGGATTCTGATGCTGATGAATCCATTCCCTCTGCCTCTCCTCCTGAGGATATTTCTTTCGGGGAAATTCTCCACTCCATGAGAGAGCATTTTCAGTGGCAGGGCCAGGATTTCTCCGACTCCAGGAAAAGGCTTTAGACTTTCCTTAAGTTACCCCAGCACAGGCCTTTAGCTATACCCCCAGTGTTAGATGTATTGGATGATGTGTACTCAGACTCCAGTACTTCTCCTGATTCTCTCCCTCCTGCTCCTGTCAAGCCAGACAGATATTACAGGGTTCCTGAAACTCATAAACATCTCTTTAAGGCCCACTATGTTGATCTAGAAACTATTTCTCAGGGGCCCAAAGGAGTGGCCACTTCCACGGCCAAAAATCCTTTGCCCGCAGACAGGGAATCTTAGGTCCCTGGAGAGGTGGGGTAAAAAAGTTTATACCTCAACCACCCTTGCCATGAGGGCACTTAACTGTCTTTTTCATATGTTTCAGTATCAGGATTTCTTGCTGGATGACTTGCAGATAAAGTTAGCCTCTCCTGAGCCTTTAGATAGAAAGGCCTTGCAGGATTTGGTTCATAATACTCAGCAGGTTAGCAATCATTTTCTTCAGTGTGGTTATGATGCATTGGAAGCTTCATGTAGGGCAGCTATGACAGGGGCCGTCATACGTAGACATGCTTGGTTGAAAGAACAGACATTGCCAGATCATGTTAAAGTAAAGCTTCTAGATGCACCTCTGGAAAAACACAAGCTATTTGGTGCTAATGCACAGGGTGTGTTGAAATCAATTGAGGAAAAGGCTAAATCAGTTAAACAGTCAAAGATTTCCTCCAGGTTCAGCCACCAAGGTTCAGCAGGAATTGGCTTTCGAAGAATTGGTCCTTTCCAGACACAGACAAGTTCCAAAGGGGAAAAAACAGGCGTACTCGAGGTAGAGGGCAATACCGAGGCTCCTACAGGGGCCGCCAATGGCAACCAACTAATCAGAGAAGTGGCGCAGGGACTTCTACTGCTCCACAGGGACAATCACAATGACTTGACTTTGACACCGCCGACCAAGGCTCAAAGAGAAGCACCTTTAGGCGGAAAATTATCTTTATTTTCAAAAAAACTGGCACGTTTTTACAAAGGACAAATGGATTTTGGACATAATAGACAAAGGTTACAGGTTCCACTTCCATACCTTACCAACAAGACAAGGCATGCCAAACCTGCCACAAAATCAAAGGGCAGAGGCACTCATACAGGTTTCAAAGCTGCTACAAATCAAAGCAATAGAAAAGGTTCCTCCTCAGGAACAAGGCTAGGGATTCTACTCAAGACTGTTCCTTGTTCCAAGAAAAGAAAAGCAATGGAGACCTATACTGGACTTGTCCGCTCTAAACACTTTTCTCATTGTGCCAAAATTCAAAATGCTGACGTTACAGCAACTTCTTCCCATGCTGGGCAAGGGGTCTTGGCTGGTTACTCTGGACCTCAAGGAGGCATACCTGCATGTCCCAATCAGACACAGCTGCAGAAGATACCTCAGATTTCTTGCAGGGTTAGAGCACTATCAATTTTCAGCATTGCCTTTTGGCTTATCTACTGCGCCCAGAGTATTCACGAAATGCCTGGCATCAGTAATTGCACATTGCAGACTTCAGGGGATACAAATATACCCTTACCTGGACAACTGCCTTATACAAGCAGACAGCAAGCAAGCCTTGATAAGAAACTTGGACTATGTCATTCACTTACTACAGGCTTTGGGATACACAGTCAACATTCAAAAATCAAGACTACTGCCATCCCAACAAATAATTTTTCTAGGAGCCAAACTGGACACAAACTCACAAATGGCTTTCCTCACAGAAGAAAAACAAGAACAATTACCAGATTACTTCAAAAGCCTAGCAAAGCACACCCAGATGACTGCAAGGAAAATCCTGCAGGCCCTGGGTTTCATGGCATCTTGCATTCTTCTGATTCCACTGGCAAGACTACACATGAGAAAACTACAATGGTATCTAAAAAGTTTATGATCTCAACACAGCCACAACTTAGAAGCAATTATTCCACTCATCCCATGTCTACAAAAGGAATTTTTGTGGTGGGCACAAGCAAGCCAGCTAAACAAAGGCATGTCTTTCAACAAACCTCAAGCAAGCCAAACCATTACAACAGACGCCTCAGGTCATGGATGGGGGGGGCGCACATGGAGGGCAGATGCATTCAAGGGCAATGGGCACCCCGGGAATTGCATCTGCACATCAATCAAAAAGAGTTGTTGGCACTGATTCATGCAATTGAGGCCTTCGGAAAATTTCTTCAGCAAGGTCATCTGCTAATGAAGACAGACAACACCACTGTTATGTGGTACATAAACAAACAGGGAGGCACCCATTCTTACCCCCTCTGCAGACTAACAATGACTCTTTGGGAAAAGTCCCTGAAACTGAACATACAGTTGCAATCCCAGTTTGTTCCAGGCAAGGACAGTGTTCTGGCGGACAGTCTAAGCAGAAACATTATGGACCCGCATGAATGGATGTTGCATCCAGACATTTTTTCACAAATAACTCATGCATGGGGAAGGCTGGACATAGATATCTTTGCCTCACACCTCAATCATCATCTGAAGAAGTTCTGTTCAAGGACACACCATCCTCAAGCCTGGAGAATGGATGCTCTCTCCTTCAGCTGGAATTCTCTAACAATCTATGCATTCCCACCTCTACCATTAATGACCAAGGTGTTACTGAAGATCAAAGCAGAACAACAGAAAGGCATTTTGATAGCTCCAGACTGGCCAAGACAGCACTGGTATCCATTACTAAGGAGCATAACTCGCACCAAGCCGTGGCCCCTGCCTCAATGGCCTCTGCTTATAACTCAGCACAATTACAGGACTGTTCATCCCAACCTGCAAACATTGCAACTGACAGCTTGGAGGGTTCCATGACTTCTCCCCATATCTCTCTCTCCAAAAAAGTTCAGGAGATCTTACTGGAAGCACACAGACCTTCCACCAGAAAAACTTATTCAGCCAAATGGAAGAGATTCAACATCTGGATTGCCAACAAGGGTCAGGATGCATCAGTAATGAGCATCCCACAGATACTAGAATACTTGGCAGAAATGCTTCACAATGGCCTTTCATATTCTTCCATAAAAATACACGCTTTAGCAATTTCAGCAAAATACAACTGTGATCCACTTGTGTTTTCACATCCTTTGCTAAGACAGTTTCTAAGAGGGATAAAGAACATCAAACCTCCAGGAAAACCACCAGTGCCTGCATGGGACCTCAACTTCGTCTTGGAAAAATTAACTCTTCCTCCTTTTGAGCCAGCAGCATCTTCAGAATTGCAATTTCTCTCCTGGAAAACAGTTTTCCTGTTGGCAATTCAGCAAGAAGAGTCTCGGAGATACAGGCCCTCATGGCAGTACCTCCATTTTTCATTTTCCATCAGGACAGAGTCTCTCTAAGAACCAATCCTTCATTCATGCCAAAAGTGATATCCAGGGATGTCCTTCAAGGATGCATCTGCAGTCCTAACAAATGGGTTGTCCTGTCGTCAGGCAGCCCTTCGGTCGGCCGGATTCCAAAGTCTGGGTCTGGCTTCGGCTGGTGTCGCACTTCACCCGACGTCATAGCTGCAGTTCTTCGGGTATAAAGGCATCAGCCGACGCCATTTTCCTCAGTCTTTCTTGCCGCGCCCAAGCAGAAGCTGTTCGCAAGTGCCGGTCGGTCAGATCCAGAGATTACTACTACCGAATACTACTCAAGACTTCTAAAAAGCTAAGTACCCCGTTGGGGACTCTTTCTTGCCTCAGCCGATGTCAGAAAAAGTGAATAACTGTTTAACTTGTGGGAAACAAATACCTCATAAAGATTTCCACTCTTACTGTTTACCTTGTTTAGGCCCAGACCACGACGTAGCAGCTTGTCTAGCCTGTGCTTCTTTTAACCGACGGATGCTTAGACGTCGGTCGGAGTTTGCTGAGCAGTTTTTCGGTTCTGATTTTGCGTATATTATGCCGTCGGATCCTCCGACTACACAAATTGCCAAAAAACGCAAAGAAAAGGACCGACACTCGCGGTCCGCGGTTTCGGCCGAAACCGCGGTTAGGCAAACCGCAAGTGTCTCGGTTTCGGCCGAAACCGAGCAAACGGTTCTATCTCCAGCCGAATCCATGACTACTACCGAGGCCCCTTCTACCCTAGTTGAATCGGCCTCTGAAGTTTTACCTACTACTGTGGTTTCACAAGATTTATCGGACACCATCCCTTTGGATGTCTCTACCCCAGCACGTGGTGCTGCTAGGCCTCCTGCAGCCATGTCCATAAAGGCCTTTGCCAGGGCTAAAGCAGCCAAAACTTCCAAATCTGTGCCTGTTAAGCCCACCTCTCACAGGCCCAGTTCTAGTTCCCAAATGCTTACTCTGGCAGAGGATCTCATCTCCTTAATAAGGGGATCCCAAGCTCACCCAGACAGGGCCTCTCAACCTCCAGAAAAGAGACCTAGAGCAGAGCCCCCCGAGCCAGGATCCTCAGATGACTCTTCTGATGATACAGACCATACAGACCATCCAGAGGCTCCTTTTTCTACTTATGAAGATTCCGATGCTGAAGAATCGATTCCTTCTGCCTCTCCACCAGAGGAATTTTCCTTTGGGGAAACCTTACATGCCATGAGAGAGCAATTCCAATGGCAGGGACAAGATTTCTCAGATTCAAGAAAAAGGCTTAGGACCTTTTTACACTTACCCCAACATAGGCCTTTAGCTATACCTCCAGTTCTACCTGTTGTGGATGATGCATTTAATGATGCTTGTACTGCTCCTGATACTTTACCTCCAGCCCCTGCTAAGCCCGATAGGTTCTACCGGGTCCCGGACACTCATCACCATTTATACAAGGCCCCTTTTGCAGATCCTGAGACTATCTCCCAGGGTCCTAAAGCAGTAGCTTCGACCTCAGCAAAAAACCCTCTCCCTTCTGAAAGGGAATCCAGGTCCTTAGAGAGATGGGGTAAAAAAGTATACACCTCTGCTACTCTCTCAGCTAGAGCATTGAACTGTCAGTTTCACATGATACAATATCAAGAGTTTATGCTTGACCAGTTAACTAAGAAACTGTCCTCTGATGATTCCTTAGATAAGAAATATGTTCTAGAAATGGTGAATAACATTCAGCAAGTCAGTAACCATTCTTTAAAATGTGGCTATGATGCACTGGAGGCTTCATTTAGATCAGCCATGACTGGCACAGTTATAAGAAGGCATGCATGGCTGAAAGAACAGGCCTTACCGGATCATGTTAAAGCAAAACTATTAGATGCTCCTATGGATAAGGTCAGTTTGTTTGGTTCTCCCGCACAACAGGTTCTGAAGAAAATGGAAGACAAGGCAAAATCTGTACAAACAGTGAAAGATTTCTTACAGGTTCAGCCCCCAAGGTTTAGCAGGAACTGTCCCTCAAAAAATTGGTCCTTTCCAGACTCCTCAAAAACGCAGAGAGGCAGGAATAGGCGTTCAAGAGGCAGAAATCAAGCCAGAGGAGGTGCCTACAGGGGACGCCAGTGGCAAGGCAACAACCATCGAGGCACAGACACTACCACTACCACTGCAACAGGACAATCACAGTGACTTGGCTCTGACACCACCTACCAGGGAACAAATAGCAGCACCCTTAGGCGGAAGGTTAGCCCTATTTTCAAAAAACTGGCACTACATCACAAGAGACAAGTGGATTTTGCAAACTATAGACCAAGGGTACAGGTTTCACTTCCACACTTTACCAGTAAAAAGAGGAATGCCAAACCTACCACCAAATCAAAGGGCAGAAGCTTTAAAACAAATAGCTCAGTTAGCAAAGATGAGAGCTGTGGAAAAGGTACCACCTACAGAACAGGGCAAAGGATTTTACTCCAGACTCTTCCTGGTACCAAGAAAAGAGAAAACATGGAGGCCTATTCTCGACCTGTCTGCTTTAAACACATTCATCATTGTCCCAAAATTCAAAATGCTGACCCTACAGCAACTTCTTCCCATGCTGGGCAAGGAGTATTGGCTGGTGACTCTAGATCTCAAGGAGGCATACCTGCACGTCCCCATACGACCAAAATGCAGAAGATGCCTCAGATTTCTTGCAGGATCAGAGCATTATCAATTCTCAGCATTGCCCTTTGGCTTATCTACTGCGCCCAGAGTGTTCACAAAATGCCTGGCATCAGTAATCGCTCACTGCAGGCTACAGGGAATCCAAATTTATCCATACCTGGACGACTGCCTGATACAAGCGGACAACAAAAACAAGCTGACTCAAGACTTACAAAGAGTCATTTACTTACTACAAGCACTGGGATACACAGTCAATTTAAAAAAGTCAAAACTAGTGCCATCCCAAACAATAACCTTGTTGGGTGCAGAATTGGACACAGTAAACCAGATGGCATTCCTAACTGCAGAAAAACAAGAACAACTTCCCCTCTACTTCTTGGCATTAACAAAGCAGAACAAACTAACAGCAAGGAAAGTTCTGCAGGCCTTGGGCTTCATGGCATCCTGCATAATCCTGGTTCCCCATGCCAGACTACATATGAGGAAGCTACAGTGGTACCTAAAGAATTTATGGTCTCAACACAGGCACAGCTTAGAAACAGAAATACCAATGATTCCATGCCTGAAACAGGAGTTCCTGTGGTGGGCTCAGGCATGCCAGACAAACGCAGGTTTGACCTTCCACAACAGTCAACCAAGCCAAACCATCACAACGGACGCTTCAGACCTCGGTTGGGGTGCCCACATGCTGGACAAGTGCATACAAGGCTTATGGACTTCAAATCAACTGCACCTGCACATAAATCAAAAAGAAATGCTGGCAGTAAAACTAGCAATCCAGAACTTCAGACCATTTCTCCAAGAAGGCCAATTGATGATGAGAACAGACAATACCACAGTCATGTGGTACATCAACAAACAAGGAGGCACTCATTCGTACCCTCTATGCCGAATGGCTCTGGACCTATGGAATTTGGCACTGGGTTACAACATTCAATTGCAGGCAATATTTGTACCGGGAAAAGAAAACATCCTAGCAGACATGTTAAGCAGAACTACCTCGGATGCTCACGAATGGATGCTACACCCGGACATATTCAAGGCCATCACAAAGAAATGGGGACTGGCACAAATAGACCTCTTCGCATCCCCACTCAATCACCAACTCAAGAAATTCTGCACAAGGACATACCACCCACTTGCTTGGAAGGTGGACTCTCTATCCTTCAGTTGGAAAGGCCTAACAGCATATGCATTCCCACCTCTTCCTTTGATGTACAAGGTGCTATTGAAAATCAAAGAGGAACGTCCAAGGATAATTCTGATAGCTCCAGATTGGCCAAGACAACATTGGTATCCATTACTGAGGAGCATGTCTCGGGGGAAAACGTGGACACTACCCCTAATTCCTTTGCTGTTAACTCAGAACGATTACAACATCCTGCATCCAAACCTGAAAACTCTGCAGCTGACTGCCTGGAACATTACATAAGAGCAACTAACCCAGATTTATCCCAAAGGGTTAAAGACATTATCCTTGAGGCCCGCAGACCTTCAACAAGAAGGAACTATGCAGGAAAATGGAAAAGGTTTCTCATTTGGAGTACTGAAAGGGGGAAAGATGTGTCAAAGGTAGTCATTGCCAACATCCTGGAGTATTTGGCAGAGCTTCTCCATACAGGCCTGTCCTACTCCTCCATCAAGATACATGCATCAGCTATTTCTGCAGAATGCAGCTTCGAACCCCCTGTTTTTTCACATCCTCTACTCAGGCAGTTTCTGAGAGGAATTAAGAATGTAAAGCCTCCTAGAAAACCACCATTACCAGCATGGGACTTGAACTTCGTGCTAGAAAAATTTACACTCCCCCCCTTTCGAACCAGCAGCAACAGCGGATCTTCAACACCTATCCTGGAAAACTGCTTTCCTGCTGGCAATTACTTCAGCAAGAAGGGTTTCGGAACTACAGGCTCTAATGGCAGTACAACCCTTTCTAATCTTCCATCAAGATAGAGTGTCCATGAGAACTAATCCTACATTTATGCCTAAGGTGGTATCCAGAGTGTCTCTAAACCAGGCAATCCACCTACCTACCTTCTTTCCCAATCCACAGAACAGGGGGGAAAGACTGCTGCATACCTTGGATGTACATAGACAGTTGCGCTACTACCTGGACAGAACCAAGGGCAATAGAAAAACTGACCAGCTTCTGGTAGCATATGCAACAGGAAGGGAAGGAAAAGCAATTTCCAAACAGACAATTTCTAAGTGGATAGGAAATTGCATTAGATTTTGTTACTCCTTCCATGGAAAACAAATCCCACAGAACATAAGGCCTCATTCTACAAGGGCTACAGCCACTACCACAGCTTTCTTACGAGGAGTGGCTACCAAGGACATTATAGAGGCTGCTACTTGGACCTCCGTGCATACATTTGCCAAGCATTATAACTTACCTCTATACTCTAGATCCCGAGCAGGGTTTGCCACGGCTGTTTTGCAAGGGATCCTAACTACACCATAATTATTTCTTCCTCCTCCCCTAGTTTTGGCTATGGTATTCTACCCATTTGTAAGGACTGCAGATGCATCCTTGAAGGACATAGTACAGTTTTGTACCTACCATAAATGTAGATGTCCGAACAGGATAGCATCTGCAGTCAGGATTACCCACCCTCCTTCCCCGCTGTGGTATTCCTAGGGTATTTGCCCACCTAATAGCTAGCTGGGGGGGGATCTCTTATGGTGTATTTGTTTGTATATATGTACATACATGCTTATTTTTTGTGTTTGCCTTCTATTTTTTGGAAACATTGGCATTTATCCAAAATTTAGCTATCCAAGAGGGCAACTGGCATCTGGGGCAAGAAACACTGAGGAAAATGGCGTCGGCTGATGCCTTTATACCCGAAGAACTGCAGCTATGACGTCGGGTGAAGTGCGACACCAGCCGAGGCCAGACCCAGACTTTGGAATCCGGCCGACCGAAGGGCTGCCTGACGACAGGACAACCCATTTGTAAGGACTGCAGATGCTATCCTGTTTGGACATCTACATTTATGGTAGGTACAAAACTGTACTTTCTAGAAGCTGCTACATGGAGCTCCGTGCATACATTTTCCAAACATTACAACCTGCCTTTATATTCCAGATCCTGAGCAGGCTTTGCTTCTGCAGTCCTGCAGGGCATTTTAGGTACACCATCCTTATCTTAGATCCTACCACCCCCAGCTTGGCTATGGTATTCAACCCATATGTCAGGACTGCAGTTGCATTCTTGAAGGACATAGTACAGTTTTGTACCTACCAAAAATGTAGATGTCCGATAGATATGCAACTGCAGTCAGGTTTTCCCTCCCTCCTACCCCTCTGTAATTCTCTTTTTTGGGTCCACTCCCCCTTTTTCAAATTAGCTGGGGATATCTGTTATGTTGTATCTGTTTTTATTACTGTTGCGCATGTCTGAAATTTTTCTCCATTCTCTAAATTTAGCCTTCCTTGGAGGGCACCTGGCATCTGGGGCAAGAAACACTGAAGAAGATGGCGTCGGCTGATGCTTTTATACCCCAGCCGCTCTGACGTCAGGGAAGAGGCGACATCAGCCGGACCCAGACTTTGAAATCCGGCCGATCAAAGGGCTGCCTGAGGCAGGACAACCCATATGTCAGGACTGCAGTTGCATATCTATTGGACATCTACATTTATGGTAGGTACAAAACTGTACTTTTGCAAGTGCCGGTCGGCCGACTCCTGAGATTTTCGAAGTCGAATTTCAGATCCAAAGTCTTCAATAAAGCTAAGTACCTCATTGGGGAAACTTTTTTCTTGCCTCAGACCGATGTCAGAAAAAGTTAATTTTATTTCTTGTGGGAAGCAAATACCTCATAAGGAATTCCACTCTTACTGTATTCCATGCCTAGGCCCTGATCACGACGTCACTAGTTGTCGGTTTTGTGCTAGATTTAACAAACGCACTATAAAACGACATTTTGATTTTGCTTTGCACTACTTTGGCCAAAGGTTCAATTATACAATGCCGTCGGAATAACCGACGACCGCAATTCATAAAAAAGGCAAGGATAAAGACAAGTATCCGAGGTCCAAAACCGACGACGAAGCCTCTACTAGGCCAGTCGCCGGTTCTCATTGAGGCTCTTTTTTTTGTCTCTCATGCTGCTAAAGCATTTTCCTTGAGAACAATTGAAAAGGTTTCATTGGCAAAGATGTCCTTCAAGAATGCAACTGCAGTCATAACATATGGGTTGTCCTGCCTCAGGCAGCCCTCGGTCAGCCGGATTTCAAAGTCTGGGTCCGACGTCGGCTGATGTCGCACTTCTCTCCGACGTCAGAGCGGCTGGAGTACATAAGCATCAGCCGACGCCATCTTCTTCAGTGTTTCTTGCCGCGTGGTGCCCGAAGCAGAAGCAGTTCGCAAGTGCCGGTCGGTCAGCTCCTGTATTCTTCGAATCCGAAGTCATCAAAAAAGCTAAGTACCCCGTTGGGGACCTTTTCTTGCCTCAGCCGATGTCAGAAATGACTGAAAAAGTAAATAATTGTTTGTCTTGTAAACAAATACCTCATAAGGATTTCCACTCTTACTGTCTTCCTTGCCTTGGCCCAGACCACGACGTCTCGGCCTGTGCTCGCTTCAATAAGCGCACTCTCAGGTGCCGGGTGGAGTTCGCTGAAGACTTTTTCGGTGAAAAATTCGATTATACAATGCCATCGGAACTACCGACATCGCAGACTCCTAAGAAACGTAAAGACCGGGACCGACATCCTCGGCCCACGTCTTCCACCGACACCACGCCAAAACCTACCGCGAGTGCCCCGGTTCCCTCTGAGGCGGTTATTTCACCGCTCCGAACCGAAGACACCGCATTACCGATGCCGGAGACCACTCCGACGCAAGTTATTGATTTTCCTCCGGATACTGAGACCGAGGGAATGCCCGAGACCATTGCTGTGGATAAGGTCACTCCTGCACGTGGAGCTGCTAGGCCTCCCATGTCCATGTCTATTAAGGCCTACACACGTGCTAAGGCAGCCAGCAAGACCAAGCACCTTACTGTTAAAGCCTTACCTCAGCCTACTCCTGAAACACAAATCATGACTATGGCCGCAGACTTAATTTCCATGATCAGAGGTTCCCAGGCCCATCCTGAGAGAGGATCCCAGCCTCCTTCTGATGAGGCCCCGGGTTGAACCCTCTGACCCTCTCCCCTCAGATGAAGATTCTGAGGACTCTGTTTACTCAGACAGCCAGGAAGAGCCCTTCCAGGCCTATGAGGACTCTGATGCAGAGGACTCCATCCCCTCGGCCTCCCCTCCTGAGGATATTTCTTTTGGGGAAGTTCTGCATTCCATGAGGGAACATTTTAAGTGGCAAGGCCAGGAATATTCTGATTCCAGAAAGCTTCAACCTTCCTTAAAAAGCCCCAACACAGGCCCTTAGCTATACCTCCTGTGCTTGATGTTTTGGATGATCTATACTCTGACTCCAGTGTTACCCCTGATACTCTTCCTCCTGCTCCTGCCAAGCCTGACAAATACTATAGGGTCCCAGAAACACATTCTCATTTCTTTAGGGCCCATGCTGTTGATTTAGACACAATTTCTCAATGACCGAAAGGGGTTTCAGCTACCACCTCCAAAAATCCTTTGCCTTCCAACAGGGAAACTAGGTCATTAGAGAGATGGGGGAAGAAGGTCTACACCTCCACTACTTTATCTATGAGAGCTTTCAATTGTCTCTTTCATATGTTTCAATATCAGGATTACCTGTTAGATGATTTACAGAAAACATTGGCCTCTCCTGAACCTTTAGATAGGAAGTCTCTGCAGGAGGCTGTACATAATTCTCAACAAGTTAGCAATCACTTTCTGCAGTGTGGATATGATGCATTGGAAGCTTCATGTAGGGCAGCTATGACAGGGGCGGTCATTCGTAGACATGCATGGTTAAAAGAACAACCTCTACCAGATCATGTTAAGGCAAAACTTCTTGATGCACCCTTGGAAAAGAACAAGCTTTTTGGTGCTAATGCTAAAGATGTGTTAAAGTCCATTGAGGAAAAAGCCAAGTCAGTTCAAACAGTCAAAGATTTCCTCCAGGTTCAGCCTCCCAGATTCAGCAGGAATTGGCCTTCTAAAAACTGGTCCTTTCCTAATCCTGAAAGATTTCAAAGGGGTAAAAACAGGCGTGGCCGAGGAAGGGGGCAATACAGAGGTTCCTACAGGGGACGACAATGGCAACCAGCAAACCAAAGAAGTGACACAGGAGTTTCTCCTGCCCCACAGGGACAATCTCAATGACTTTCCTCTACTTCCGCTGACCAAAGAGCAAACAGAAGCTCCTTTGGGCGGAAAATTATCTCCGTTTTCAGACAATTGGCACAGATTGACAAAGGACAAATGGATTTTGGACATTATAGACCAAGGTTACAGGTTCCACTTTCATACCTTACCAAGAAAACAAGGCATGCCAAACCTACCACAAAACCAGAGGGCAGAGGCTATCTAGCAAATTTCTCTGCTTGCTCAGATCAAAGCAATAGAAAACGTTCCACAACAAGAACAAGGACAGGGGTTTTACTCGAGACTGTTCCTGGTTCCAAGAAAAGAAACTCAATGGAGACCAATACTGGATTTGTCCGCATTAAACAGTTTTCTAATAGTACCAAAGTTCAAAATGCTGACTCTACAGCAACTCCTTCCCATGCTGGGCAAGGGGTCTTGGCTGATTACTCTGGACCTCAAGGAGGCATACCTGCATGTCCCTATCAGACACAGCTGCAGAAGATACCTCAGATTTCTTGCAGGGCCAGAGCATTATCAATTCTCAGCATTGCCATTTGGCTTATCTACTGCGCCCAGAGTATTCACGAAATGCCTGGCTTCAGTAATTGCTCATTGCAGGCTCCAGGGGATCCAAATTTACCAGTACCTGGACGACTGCCTCATACAAGCGGACGACAAACTGATTTTGACAAAAAACTTGAATTATGTCATACAATTGCTACAGGCTCTGGGATACACAGTCAACTTCCAAAAGTCAAGACTTCAGCCATCCCAGCAAATAACCTTCTTAGGAGCCAAACTAGACACAGCCTCTCAAATGGCTTACCTGACAGAAGACAAGCAAAAGAAGTTAACTCATTATCTCAAAGGTTTGGCAAAGCTCACCCAGATGACTGCAAGGAGATTCCTACAGGCCCTGGGTTACATGGCATCCTGCATTCTCCTGGTTCCATTAGCAAGACTACACATGAGAAAGCTTCAGTGGTACCTAAAAAGCTTATGGTCTCAGCACAGCAGCAACCTAGAGACAACCATACCGCTCATTCCATGCCTACAAAAGGAATTTCTATGGTGGGCCTCGGTAAGCCAGGCAAACACAGGTATGTCATTCAAAAAACCTCAGATAACACAGACCATGACCACAGACGCCTCAGACCTTGGATGGGGGGCGCACATGGAAGGCAGATGTATTCAAGGACAATGGTCTCCAAAGGAAACACATCTGCATATCAACCAAAAAGAAATGCTGGCAGTAATGCATGACATCGAGGCCTTTCGACAACAACTTCAGCAAGGCCACCTGCTAATACGGACAGACAACACCACTGTGATGTGGTACATAAACAAGCAGGGGGGCACCCATTCTTACCCCCTTTGCAGACTGACAATGAATCTTTGGGAAAAGTCACTGAGCCTAAACATAGAGTTGCAATCCCAGTTTGTTCCAGGCAAAGACAATGCGCTGGCGGACAGCCTAAGCAGGAATTTCCTAGACCCCCACGAGTGGAGGTTACATCCAGAAATCTTCATACGACTCACCTCGACATGGGGCAAGCCAGAAGTAGACCTATTTGCCTCCCACCTCAATCATCATCTACAAAAGTTCTGTTCAAGGACATATGCACAAGCATGGAAAATAGATGCGCTCTCATTCAACTGGAACTTCCTAAAAATCTATGCATTCCCACCTCTGCCACTGATGACCACAGTATTACTAAAGATCAAAGCAGAGAAGCCCAAGAGGATCCTAATAGCTCCAGACTGGCCAAGACAACACTGGTATCCACTACTACGGAGCATATGTCACAACAAAAAGTGGGCCCTTCCCCAATGGCCCCAACTTTTGACTCAACACAACTTCAAGACAGTACATCCCAACATTCAGACGCTGCAGCTGACAGCTTGGGAGATCCCATGAATAACCTCAATCTATCCCTTTCCAAGGAAGTTCAGAGGATACTAACAGAAGCCCGAAGACCATCCATCAGAAAGGTTTACTCAGCAAAATAGAAGAGATTCAGCATTTGGAATATCAGCAAGGGTCATGACGCATCATTATTGAACATCCCTCTCATCCTGGAATATTTGGCAGATATGCTACAGAATGGACTCTCATATTCTTCCATAAAGATACATGCTTCAGCTGTTTCAGCTAGATATAACACTGATCCACCTGTGTTTTCACATCCTTTGTTAAGGCAATTCCTTAGGGGAATCAAGAATATAAAGCCACCAAGAAAGGCTCCAGTACCAGCTTGGGAGCTCAACTTTGTCTTAGAAAAACTGACTCTACCTCCCTTTGAGCCAGCAGCTTCTGTGGACTTACAATTTCTCTCATGGAAGACAGCTTTCCTGTTGGCAATTACCTCAGCAAGAAGGGTTTTGGAATTACAGGCCCTAATGGCAATACCACCATTCATAATCTTTCATAGAGACAGGGTCTCCTTACGAACCAACCCTACCTTTATGCCAAAAGTGGTATCTAGGGTTTCTTTAAATCAAGCTATTCACCTGCCTACTTTCTTTCCCAATCCTGAGAACAAAGGGGAAAGACTGTTGCATACCTTGGACATTCACAGACAACTTCGCTACTACCTGGACAGAACCAAGATCAGTTGGAAGTCTGATCAGCTTTTTGTAGCTTACGCCCCTGGAGTACAAGGAAAAGCAATTTCCAAACCGACTATTTCAAAATGGAGTGGACATTGCATCAGATTCTGTTATTCCTTCCATGGAAAGAGTGTACCAGCCAATGTCAGACCACACTCCACCAGAGCTACAGCCACCTCAACAGCATTCTTAAGAGGGGTGCCTACAAAAGACGTCAGGGAAGGGGTGACAGCAGCTGACGCAGGACCCAAGGCTTTGGAATTCAGGCCAACTGAGGGCAACCTGCCAGCAGGATTACCCAAATGTAATGACTGCAACAGTGAATACACTCGGACATCTACATTTATGGTAAGTGTACACAACAGTACTTTTTGGAGTAGCCTAGTCAAAGTCCGGACTTGAATCCAATTGAGATGCTGTGGCATGACCTTAAAAAGGCTGTTCATGCTCAGAAACCCTCCAGTATGGCTGAATTAAAACATTTCTGCAAAGTTGGAAAAATGTGGAACAAACTACCATCTGATATCTCATCTTTGTCTAGTCTTCCAATCTTTAAAAAACAGCTGAAAACACATCTTAATAAGCACTGGCTTTGTTCCTGTAACAACCCAGATTAACCTTTCTTTTTCCTTCCCTTCTTAATTCCTCCTCACATAACATACTATAGACATATGTAAAAAAAAAAATTTTTTTATTATTACTTTCTTTTTCCATATTATATACTTGTATTTTAGAATCTGTATAGCAAATGTCTATTAAACTCTGTTTAAATAATTTCCTGCTTTGACTATGCCTCTCTACAAGTATTTTTATGTTCTGTCTCAATGTATGAATAATTTTTACCTTGTATTGACTGTTACTGTGAATTATTTGTAAATTACGTTGGAGCTTTTCTCCCCGGGCCTCCACTGAAAATGGACATATATCCAGCTGGACTAGCCCGGTCAACAAATGTAAAATAAAAAAAATAGAATAAATAAAAAATAGAGTGGGTCAAAATTCCTCAACAGTGTTGTGAAAGACTCCTTGCCAGTTATTGCAAATGCTTGATTGCAGATGTTCATCGTGTTTCACTGTTGCAGTCATTACACTTGGGTTATCCTGCTGGCAGGCTACCCGCAGTCGGCCTGAGTTCCAAAGTCCTGGTCCGGCGTCGGTTGCTGTCACCTCTTCCCTGACGTCAGTGTGCCAGTGGTAAAAAAGATGCAGCCGACGCCATTTTCTTAAGTCTTTCTTGCCGCGCGGTGCCCGAAGCAAAAGCAGTTAGCAAATGCCGGTCGGCCGACTCCTGAGATTTTCAAAATTGAATTTCAGATCCGAAGTCTTCTATAAAGCTCCAGATCGATGTCAGAAAAAGTTAACAATTGTATTTCTTGTGGGAAGCAAATACCTCCTAAGGATTTTCATTCTTACTGTATTCCTTGCCTAGGCCCTGACCACGACGTTGCTAATTGTCGGTTTTGTGCTAGATTTAACCAACGCACTATTAAGCGTCTGTACGATTTTGCTTTTCATTATTTTGGCCGAAGGTTTAACTATATAATGCCGTCGGAACAGCCGACGACCGGAGTTCATAAAAAGGGCAAGAAAAAAGAAAAGGACAGGCATCCGAGGTACAGAACCGACGAAGCCTCTTCTAGACCCGTCGCTGGTTCGCCGGTTCTCAGTGAGGCACTTTCGCAGCCCCTGACACTCACTACCTCAGAGCCACAAGCCGCCTCTGACTCCCACATGGAGACAACTAGACCTCTGGATACTTACAGTATTGGGCCTTCGGAAACTAATCTCTCAGATGGGTCCGGATCCGCTGAGCAGGCATCGGCTTCTGAGGGTGTTTTCAGACCCTACACAGCTTTATATCAAGCTAACTTCAGCATCCAAGACAAAGACTAAGACAGTTTTAAAGACAAGGAAACAAATACAGCATTCTCCAGGACAGACTTCCATGCCTAAGAAACAGATGCTCAAAATGGCCGAAGACCTAATTACTTTGATCAGGGGTTCCCATCCCCTCCTGATAAGAGGCCTAAGCAAGACACTGAATATGATTCCTCTGATCAGGTTTCCATTTCCTCTGACTCCTCTTCAGAACAGGGATACTCCATTCCTCTCTATGAGGATTCTGATGCTGACAAATCTATCCCTTCAGCTTCTCCTCCTGAGGATTACTCCTTTGGGGAAACCTTGTATACCATGAAGGAGCATTTCCACTGGGAGAGCCAAGATTACTCCGATTCTAAGAAAAGGCTTGGAGACTTTTACTACCTCAGCACAGACCTCTTGCTATTCCACCTGTTCTAGACATTGTAGATGATGTATTTTCAGAGTCCGACCTGTCTCCCGACTCTTTACCTCTTGCACATGTTAAGTCAGACAGATACTACAGGGAGGGTTCCAGATTCTCATAAATTTCTATATAAAAACCCTGCTGCTGACCCAAAAACTATTTCTCAGGGTCCCAAAGGGGACAAGGCTGCTACTGCAAAAAACCCTGTCCCCTCAGATAGAGATTCTAGGGCACTGGACAGATGGGGGGAAAAGTTTACACTTATGCTACCTTGGTTGTAAGGGTTTTAAATTGTCAGTTTCATATGCTTAAATATCAGCAATACTTAATGTCTCTGCTAAAACAGAAAATGTTGACAAATTCTGATTGTTCTGAGAACAAGGAAATGCAGGATTTACTGCATGCAGCTGAACAAGTGGGAAAACATACTTTGCAATGTGGATATGATTCACTGGAGGCCTCTTGCAGGGCTGCTGTAACAGGTTCTGTTATTAGAAGGCATGCTTGGTTAAAGGAACAGACTTTGCCTTTCATGTTAAAGCAAAATTATTAGATGCTCCATTACAGCATGATACTTTGTTTGGTGTTAAGGCAGAAGAGGTGTTGAAGAAATTGGAGGATAAAGCTAAATCTATGCAGACAGTAAAGGATTTCTTACATGTACAGCCACCCAGATTTAACAGGAACTGGCCTTCTAAGAGTTGGTCCTTTCCCCTGTCAGGCCACAAAGAGGCAGATATAGATGCCCTAGAGGCAGACAACAGTCCCAGGGCCCATAGAGGCCCAAACAATGGGGTTCTTCTACCTCCAAAAGCGGAGAAGACAAATCACAGCCATATAGGAAACAGTCCCAATGACTTCCCTCTGCCAGTGCCAAGCATTTATCTTTTGGCAGCACCTTTAGGGGGAAAGCTAGCACTTTTTTTCACAAAATTGGCACACATCACCCAGGACAAATGGGTCTTAAATATAGTCTCTCAGGGCTACAGGTTCCACTTTTACACCCTTCCAAAGGCAAAAGGTATGCCAGACCTGCCACACAATCAATGGGCAAGAGGCACAAAACCAAGTTTCATCTCTCATGGACATGAGGGCTATTCAGCCAGTGCCACAACAAGAGCAGGGACAAGGATTTTACTCAAGACTTTTCTTAGTACCAAGAAAGGACAAAGCATGGAGACCAATTCTGGACCTGTCTATTCTAAATAGTTTTCTGGACGTTCCGAAATTCAAAATGTTGACTCTGCAGCAGCTTCTGCCCATGCTGGGCAAGAAGGCTTGGTTTGTAACTTTGGACCTCAAAGAGGCATACCTGCATGTCCCAATCAGGCAATCTTTCAGAAGATACCTCAGATTCATAGCTGGCTCAATGCACTACAGTTCTCTGCACTGCCCTTTGGCTTATCTACTGCACCCAGGGTATTCACAAAATGCCTGGCACCAGTAATTGCATTTTGCAGACAAAGAGGAATTCAAATATATCCCTACTTGGACGACTGACTTATTCAAGCAGAGACCAAAGACATTCTACTAAAGCATCAGGCGTTTGTAAAAAGATTACTAATTTGCCTAGGGTACACAGTAAACAAAAATAAATCAAAACTAGTACCCTCTCGAGAGATAATATTGCTGGGTGCAAGCTTAAATACAACTGTCCAGATGGCTTATCTCACGCCAGACAACCAAAGGCAACTGACTTCTTACTTTGAAAGCATGGCAACAAAGACCCAGTTATCTGCAAGAAAAATTCTGCAGGCTCTGGTTTACATGGCCTCCTGCATTCTGCTAATTGCATATGCAAGACTGCATATGAGGAAACTACAGTGGTATCTAAAAAGTGTTTGGACTCAACATTGCCACAGCCTGGAATCATTAATTTCACTCATTCCCTGCCTGCAACAGGAGTTTTGATGGTGGGCACAGGCCTCTCACCACAACAAGGGACAGCCATTCACTTTACCCACAGCCAGGCAAACTCTAACAGATGCATCAGATTATGCCGGGGGGCCCACATGGCAGGAAAATGTATTCAGGGCACATGGCCCCCAAGCCAAAGGCATCTTCACATCAATCAAAAAGAAATGCTAGCTGTACAAAATGTCCTGACAGCCTTCAAGGACCTACTTCATCCAGGACAGCTGCTGATAAAGACGGACAACACCCCCAGAGGGGGGCACACATTCCTCCCCCCTCTGCAGACAAGCCATGATTTTGTGAACACAGCATTGACCTACCAAGTACACCTGCAAGCATAATTCCTGCCAGGAAAAACAAATGCTCTGGCAGATAAACTAAGCAGAAACTTCATGGATCCTCACGAGTGGAAACTAGATCCACAAATCTTCAGCATGATAAAGAAATGGGGATACCCAGACATAGATCTTTTTGCCTCCCCTCACAACTACCAACTTCAGAGAATTCTGCACAAGGGCTTATCACAAACAAGCATTGAAAGCGGATGCTTTGTCATTCAGCTGGAACAACCTTACAGTATATTCCTTTCCTCCACTGCCTCTCCTCCCCAAGGTGCTCCTAAAGGTCAGAAAAGAGAAGCCACAAATGATACTGATTGCCCCGGATTGGCCACGCCAACACTGGTACCAATCCTAAGGATCTTGTCTCAAGGCCCAGCCTGGACATTGCCTCCCAATTCCTCATTTAATGACCCAACAAAACAATCAGATCCTGCACAGCCAACTCAGAACCCTAAATCTAGCTGCATGGCGGATAGTGTAACCATTCAGAGTACACCTCTCTCTAAAGCTGTTATGGATGTTATTTTGGAGGCCAGGAGGCCCAGCACCAGAAAATCTTATGCAGAGAAATGGAAGAGATTCTGTGCTTGGAACCAGGCTCAAGGAATTGACACGCTTGTTCCAAATATTCCTCATATTTTACAATATCTAACTGAGATGCCGGACAAAGGCCTATCCTTCTCATCAGTTAAGATCCATGCCTGTGCCATTTCAGCTCATTACAATACAGGCCCACCTATTTTTTCACGTCCATTGGTTAGGCAGTTCCTCAGGGGGGCCAAAAACATAAGACCTCCAAGGAGAGCAGAAATACCTGCATGGGACCTCAATTTTGTCTTGGAAAAACTCTCACTGCCTCCTTTTGAGCCAGCCAATACAGCTGAGATAAAATTCTTATGGAAAACAGCTCTGCTCCTAGCAGTAACTTTAGCAAGAAGAGTCTCAGAGTTACAGGCATTAATGGCTGTGGAACCTTTTATTATCTTCCATCCGGACAGGGTTTCTCTAAGGACAAACCCAACATTTATGCCTAAGGTAGTGTCCAGTGTGGCTCTTAACCAAACCATTCGTTTGCCTAAGTTTTACCCAAACCCACAGAATAAAGGGGAGAGACTTCTGCATTCTTTGGACATACACAGACAGCTGTACTTCTACTTGGACAAAACTAAAGCTTTTAGAAAAACTGAGCAACTTTTAGTGGCATATGCTGCAGGATCACAAGGAAAGGCTATCTCAAAGCAGACTATTTCAAAATGGATAGGACACTGCATTCATTTCTGCTACTCTCAACATGGCAAATCAGTGCCGAAGGGCATTAGACCACATTCTACCAGGGCAGCAGCCACCTCAGCAGCCTTCCTCAGAGGAGTACCAACCAAGGATATTTTGGAGGCTGCAACTTGGGCTTCAGTGCACTTTTACTAAGCACTACCACTTACCTCTTTACTCTACTCTAAATCCAGAGCAGGCTTTAACTGCAGTTCTGCAAGGCCTTATAGCCACTCCTAATTCTATTTAGACCCAGCCGCCCACCCTCAACTTTGGGATTCAACCCAAGTGTAATGACTGCAACAGTGAAACATGATGAACATAGTACAGTTGTGTACCTACCATAAATGTAGATGTTCGAGTGTATTCACTGTTGCAGTCCATTTTACCCACCCACCATCCCCCTTTCTTTGCTGGGACTTATCTGTACTTCTCTATCCTATACAACCTATGTGGTGTATTTGCTTGTAGATGAAGGTATTGTTTATTTTAGTGCATGCTGTCATAAGCACGTTGTTTTAGCCTACCCTTTTGGGGGCACCTGACATCTGGGGCAAGAAAAACTGAAGAAAATGGCGTCGGCTGCATCTTTTATACCCCTGGCACACTGATGTCGGGGAAGAGGCGACAGCAACCGATGCCGAACCAGGACTTTGGAATTCAGGCCGACTGTGGGTAGCCTGCCAGCATGATAACCCAAGTGTAATGACTGCAACAGTGAATATACTCAACATCTACATTTATGGTAGGTACACAACTGTACTTTGTTGCTGCTAAGGGTGGCACAGCCAGTTATTAGGTGTAGGGGACAATTACTTTTTCACATAGGGCCATGTAGGTTTGGATATTCTTTTTCCTTAAGAAATAAAAATAATCACTTAAAAACTGCATTTTGTGTTTACTTGGGTTATCTTTGTCTAAAATTTATATTTGTTTGATAATCTGAAACATTTGTGTGTGACAAACCTGCAAAAAAAAAAAAAAAAGAAATCAGGAAGGAGGCAAATACTTTTCCATTGCACTGTATGTACTTACCATAACTTTGCATCTGTGTCACTATTCATCACTATCCCTCCCTTCCTACCCCATTCTGTTGGATCTAGAGGAAGTGGAGATGTCCCTTCTGGTGGTTTAGGCCTACTCTGGCTGCCTTCTAGCTTTGCTGCAAACTCTGAGCGGTTAGAGGGCAGCAAGGGATTATGGGGAGTGAGAGGAGCTCGAGCTTAGGATCTATCTGAGAAGATTCCAGCTCAGATCCGATGTTGGATCCTGCGACCCAGAAGGGATGAGTAGTGACATAGGGTAACACAGATGCTAAATTATGGTAAGCACACCCCCCCCCCTTTTGGAGAAGGCTGTGCTTATGTGGCATCTTTGAATAAATGTTTGGGGCGAAAAAAAAATGCTTTGTACAAGACCTTCCATTTCATTCTCCCAGTATGAAATCCATTTTCACGATCAGAGATTTGAAGAGATATTTCTTAGTTGTCCTGCATGCAGCCTTATTTGATTTGTGTGTGTGTATGTGTGTGTGTGTGTGTGTGTGTGTGTGTGTGTGTGTGTGTGTGTGAGAGAGAGAGATTTGAAAGATCACTTTTCTTGGGACAGTTATCTTAGCAAAGATGATCTTTGATCTGCAGTTTGCTTTATCAAGGTCATCTGTTTTTCCCTAAGGAAGGAGTAGTTTGTTAGACTAATTGTTGCTTTAATTTAAACTGTGCTCAAGGTTGTTTTTAGAAGCCAATCTGTGAGTTTCTTTGCTTTTCAAGGGCATTTTAATGACGAGTGAATACTTTTATTTTACTTTACAGATGTCCACAGACATTGGATTTTGCGTGGATAATAACCATGTTGCTCAGGAGGGATGATTTGTCTCCTTCCTTTGCCATTTCTCAGTTGGGCAGAAGGGTTAATGAGCATACCCTTTCCAGATGTTGGGCCAACAGCATCACTTTCTGTTTCCCTAAACTGGGGAAGTTTGCTATCAAAGGGATCTTTTTCCTAAAGCTGTGTCTACTTTACCATGCTTTTCTTTATCTTCACATTAGACTATCTTTACAGCAACTGCCTGATGTTCTTCATCTCACATTGCTGCAGTCCTTACACTTGGGTAGTCCGCTGTCCTCGGTCGGCCCGAATATCAAAGTATTAGGCTGACGTCGGTCAAGGCGCTTAAGACTGACATCAGGACGTCAGGGTACAAATGCGCATGACCGACGTCATATCCTCAGTCTTTTTTGCCGCATGGTCTGATGCAGAAGCAGCGTTGCAAGTGCTGTTGGCGTTCTGAAATTTTCGGTCGGAGTTTCAGACAGAGTCAAAGTTGGCTAAGTACCCGTTGGGGAATATTTTAGTTTTTCTTGCCTCAGTGGTTTACCGGATGTCAGAAAAAGTGAATAACTGTATTTCTTGTGGGAAACAGATACCGCATAGAGATTATCATACTTTGTGTATTCCTTGTTTGGGGCCTGAGCACGGCGTTGTTGGGTGTCGCTTTTGTGCTAGGTTCAATAAGCGCACTATTAGCGAAGGTTAGATTGTGCCAGGTTGGTCTTGAGCGGTGCAATTATAATATGCCGTCGGATGCTCCGGCGCCCGCTTCAAGAAGCGCAAAGACAAAGCAGCTAAACCCAGGCAAGAAGAGTCGTCCATACGGACGCCGGTTCTTTAGAGCGTCAGTGGAACGGTGGTTCCCGAGGCTTCTCTGGAGTCCCAGGGGAGACTTTGATATTGCAGGATGTGGCCTCTCAGGAGGCAGGTCAGGCTGAAGGGGCTTCTCAGGTTACTGTACTCCCTCCCTTCCTAGGGTGGTTAGGCCCTCCCTTCTGTTTCCAAGGCTTCTCCCAGAGGCAGGCCAGGTTTAGCTTCTGTTGGTGTCACTCCTAGTCCATCAGGATCTGTGCCCAAGAAGCACATGCTTAAAATGGCAGAAGATTTAATTACTTTGATTAGAGGTTCTTTGCCCCTCCTGATAAGAGGCCTAGGGTGGAACCAGAGTTGGGGAGTTTTGAGCAGGCTTGGATGTTTCAGAGTCTTGGCTGAAGACTTGCAGGAGTATTCTCCTTATTCTGATTCTGATGTGGATGATTCTACTCCTTCTGCTTCTCCTCCAGAGGATTTTTCTTTTCAGAGACTCTTCATTCCATGAGGGAACATTTTAAGTGGGAAGGTCAGGACTTCTCTGATTCCAGGAAAAGGCTTAGGGAATTTTGCTTTTACCCCAGCATAGGCCTTTGGCTATACCACCTGTTCTGGATGTTGTGGAAGATGTGTTTGCAGAGGCTTCACTTAATCCTGATTCTTTGCCTCCTGCTCCTGTTAAACCGGACAGGTATTACAGGGTGCCTGAAGCTCATAAATATCTTTATAAGAGTCCTAGGGCGGACCCAGAAACTGTTAGTCAGGGACCTAAGGGCGTCAAGGCCTCTGTTGTAAAAAATCTGGTTCCTCCAGATAAAGAGGCCAGAGCTTTGGATAGATGGGGAAAGAAAGTCTATACTTCTTCCACCTTAGCTATGAGGGCTTTGAATTGCCAGTTTCACATGTTGAAATATCAAAACTATCTTCTTTCTCAATTGAAGTCTAAGGTAGATGCTCTGGCGGAAGGCATTGAGTGTAAAGAATTACAAGATTTGGTACATGTTTCTGAACAGGTGGGTAAGCATTCTTTACAATGTGGTTTTGATGCTGTACAGGCCTCGTCTAGGGTGGCTGCCACTGGGTCAGTTCTTCGCAGGCACGCCTGGCTGAGGGATCAGAATTTATCTGACCATGTTAAGACAAGGATTTTAGATGCTCCTTTACAGTCTGATGTGTTGTTTGGGTCACCTGTGGAGGCAGTCTTAAAGAAAATGGAAGACAAGGCTAAGTCTATGCAGGCTGTTAAAGATTTTTGCAAGTTCAGCCTCGAAGTTTAGCAGGAATTGGCCTGCTAAGGGGTGGGCGACCCTTCTTATGATTCACAGTCTAGGGGAAGATCTAGGCGTGGTAGGGGCAGGGCTCGGGCCTCTTTCAGCCCTAGAACGGGGGGTTCACCTGCACAGTCTTGGTGAGGGCAGGGGCCAGTCCTTTCGTAAACAGGCCCAATGACCTACCTTTTCAGCTGCCAGAGCCTTCTTGTCTGGCAGCACCTTTGGGAGGAAGGTTGGCACTCTTCAAAGAAAATTGGAGTTTAATTACCCAGGACAGATGGGTATTGGATATTATACACCAAGGTTACAAGTTTTATTTCCATACCTTGCCTCCTTTCAAAGGCATGCCAGACGTTCCTCCTCAGCAAAGAATAGAGGCTCACAAACAAATTTCTCTGCTGCTTCAAATAGGGGCCATACAGCCGGTACCTCTGCCAGAAGTGGGCCTAGGATTTTATTCTCGCCTGTTCCTAGTACCAAAGAAGGGGAACACGTGGAGACCAATTTTGGATTTATCTATCCTCAACACTTATCTGGACATTCCCAAGTTCAAAATGTTGACGTTACAACAGCTTTTACCTCTGCTGGGCAAAGATCACTGGATGGTGACTCTGGATCTCAAGGAGGCTTACCTTCATGTTCCTATCAGGCTAAGTTGCAGGAAGTATCTGCGTTTTCGAGCTGGGACTTCTCATTATCAGTTATCTGCATTGCTCTTTGGCTTATCTACTGCCCAGAGTGTTCACGAAGGTTCTGGCTCCAGTGATAGCTTTCTTCAGGCTAAAAGGAATACAGATCTATCCGTATTTGGACGATTGCCTGATTCTGGTCCAAGGAAGGGACGAACTTCTTCATCATTTGCAATATGTGATAGCAGTGCTAAGATGCCTGGGGTATTCTGTGAACGAAATAAAGTCCAGTCTAGTACCCTCTCAGGACATGTGCTTTCTGGGTGTGAGACTGAATACAGCATCCCAGATGGCCTTTTTGACCCCGGACAAACAAAAGAATCTTTCCCTTTACTTCCATCAATTGTCTCATCAGTCCAGGCTGACTGCAAGGACAGTCCTTCAAGCCTTGGGGTTCATGGCATCTTGTATTTTGGTGCTTCCCAATGCCAAACTGCATATGAGGAAGCTACAATGGTATCTCAAAATGTATGGACACAGCACTGCCAAGATATGGACACTGTCATTCAGATAATATCTTGCATTCAAAAGGAATTTTGTGGTGGGCTCAGGAATGTCACCTAAACAAGGGACTCTCTGTGACCCGGCCAGAGGCGAGTCAGATTCTAACGACAGATGCCTCAGACAAATCTTGGGAGCTCATCTAAATGGAAAGTGGATACAAGACACGTGGCCTGCCAGACTACAACATCTACATATCAACTTGAAGGAGATGTTAGCAGTCCAATTTGCATTAATAGCTTTCAAGGATTTACTTCTTCCAGGGCAGGTGTTGGTTCTAACAGACAACACAACTGTCATGAGGTACATCAACAAGCAAGGGGAACACATTCTTATCCTCTATGCAGACAAGCAATGATTTTGTGGGAGACTGCTCTCAGTTTATAGCTAAATCTTCAGGCAAGGTTTCTGCCGGAGCACAGAACTCCTTAGCAGATGTGTTGAGCAGGCGAATTATGGATCCCCACAGTGGAAATTGGATCCTCATGTGTTTCAGAAATTGACAGTGTCATGGGGAACTCCAGACATAGATCTGTTCGCTTCTCCACTAAACTACCAGCTGCCAAAGTTTTGCACAAAAGGTTTCATCCCACAGCTTGGAAAGTGGATGCTCTTTCTTTCAATTGGAGCAATCTTCATGTGTATGCCTTTCCACCTCTGCCTCTCCTCACAAAGGTACTCCTAAAGGTCAGACAGGACAAGCCAAAGATGATTTTAATAGCTCCAGATTGGCCTCGACAGCACTGGTACCCATTACTGAGAAGTCTGGTGCGGAGCCTCCATGGCCTTTGCCTTGATTCCACACCTGCTGTCTCAGGAGAACAGTCATTTACTCAATGTCAAACTTCACTCTCTTCACCTAACAGCCTGGCATATTCTGTTTTAAACCCTGGAGGGTCTCAGCTTTCACAGCAAGTTTTGAATGTTATTTTGGAGGCCAGAAGGCCTAGTACAAGGAAAGTGTACGCAGATAAATGGAAGAGATTTTTATTTTGGAGTGCAGCAAAGGAATTTGATGTTTCTAAGCCTAATTTAAGTGTGGCTCTTCAATATCTTGCTGAGTTACTGGACAAAGGTTTGTCCTTCTCTTCTATTAAGGTTCATGCGGCAGCAATTTCTGCTCACTATGACTGTGACCCACCATTGTTTTCCCATCCTTTGTTTAAGCAATTCCTTAGAGGGGCAAAGAATATAAGACCCCCACGTAGAACTCCTACTCCTGCTTGGGATCTCAATTTTGTGTTGGAGAAACTCACTCTACAACCTTTTGAGCCTGCAGCTACTGCCGAGTTGAAATATTTATCATGGAAGACTGCTTTTTTGTTGGCCATTACCTCTGCGAGAAGGGTTTCTGAATTACAGGCCCTTATGGCGGTTGAGCCTTTCTTAATTTTCCATAAGGATAGGGTATCTTTACGTACTAATCCTTCCTTTATGCCTAAAGTGGTTTCTAGTGTGGCTTTAAACCAAACTATTCATTTGCCTACTTTTTATGCAAACCCCCAAAATAAAGGGGAAAAGATTTTGCACACCTTGGATATACACAGGCAGTTGCAATATTATTTAAGCAGAACTAAAGGGTTCAGGCAGTCTCAGCAGTTATTTGTTTCATTTGCTTTGGGTTCTCAGGGCAAGCCTGTGTCAAAACAAACTATTTCTAAGTGGATTGGGTTTTGTATTGCTTTCTGTTATTCCCATCATGGTAAGGAGATTCCAGCTGGGATTAGGCCTCATTCCACTAGGGCTACTGCCACTTCTACAGCTTTTTTAAGGGGGCTGGCAACTAAAGATATTTTGGAGGCAGCTACTTGGAGTTCAGTGCATACTTTCTCTAAGCATTACCACCTTCCACTTTACTCTAAATCTAGGGCTGGTTTTGCCACTGCAATTTTACAGGGCATTTTGGCAGCTCCTACTGCTTTATAGTTTTGCCATCCTCCCTTACCTCTGCTTTGGGATTCTACCCAAGTGTAAGGACTGCAGCAATGTGAGATGAAGAACATAGTACAGTTTTGTACCTACCATAAATGTAGATGTTCAAGATCCACATTGCTGCAGTCCAATTCCCTCCCTCCTTCCCTCTGTAGTTAGAGGCGGTTGTGTGGTTTGGGTTGTGAATATTGTGGATATTGTATATATTGTACATATTAGTGCAAGGGTGGTTGGTTGTTTTTTGCTGTCTTTTGGTTTTGACCTTTCTGTTTAGGGTCTTCTGACATCTGGGGCAAGAAAAGACTGAGGATATGACGTCGGTCATGCGCATTTGTACCCTGACGTCCGGATGTCAGTCTTAAGCGCCTTGACCGACGTCAGCCTAATACTTTGATATTCGGGCCGACCGAGGACAGCGGACTACCCAAGTGTAAGGACTGCAGCAATGTGGATCTTCGAACATCTACATTTATGGTAGGTACAAAACTGTACTTTCTTTTCTAAACATTTGTGATGTAGTTGGAGCTAGACATCATATTCATGCCCAAATGTTCTTTTGGGTCTACTGTTACAAAGGTTTGATCTTCATAATATCGTAGTTGCAGTATTCCTCATAAATAGGACTTTTCCTCCAAGATAACCATACATTCGGCTAGTCTACAGAGTTCTGGTTCCTTCCTCACATGCGGTGCTTGTGCCCGCTAACATAAACTGATGTGCTAGTGGAAGAGAGTATGGCCACACCAAAAAACACAGCACATTCTTTCTAGTGCTCCAAGTTTGCTGACTTAAGCCAGTGCTGCATGTAACTGTCCATATCGGGAGGCTTCAGCACAAAGCACTTGGGAGATGATTACCCCACTGGGTGCCCTTTCTCTTTGAAAAACTTAGTGTGAAAGTTTGTCTGTCAAGAGAAAAGGGAAGTGTGATTGTGGTTGTCAGATTCTATATGGATTCCCACTTGAGTTATTTGTTTTGTTTAAGGGCTGAGCATGACATAAAGTTATAGTATTTGTCAGGCTTTTGCTTCTAAGACTATTAGAAATAGAATTAACTCCCTCAGCACTAAAATTAGAAAATAGATATATGCAGAACTTAGCTCGTCATGCTCCTCGGCTGCAGACCTCTTTTTTCTTTCAGTTAAAGAAAAGAAGTATTCAAGTCATGTGCAAAAAATGAAAACAAGGCATCCAGGTCTCCTATTCAGTCTGAGACTGGTAACTCAGAGATACCTTTGCAGCCCCCAGACTGTTTTCCTAAGCCCTCTAATGCTTTTCTTTTGGAGGCTGCTATGGCTAGTCACCCAGCACATCTGATAACACTAAACATATGGCTGAGATAGCTGGGAAGGGATAACCTAGATTAAATTTATTTGAGGAAGGAGGAGGTATCCATCAGAGGTTAGCTTGAGAGAACATCCATGACTTACTTGTGGAGGTTACGCTTACAGCTTCTAATAATAATAAAAAAAAATACTCTAGATATTCTTGGAAAACATTCTTGAGAGTAAGCATATTTCCCCACTTTCTACCTCACCTAGTCAGAAAACCAGCAAAAATAAAGGGTGAAATTTTCCTGAAGCTCTCAACACTTCAGTCTTCCCTGCCTTCTTTCTCATCCTCAACGTCAACTACTTTAAGAGGAAGTGTGTTTTCCTCTAAGGAAGAACTACTTTTTGATTCTGACCAGGGAGTCCTAGAATATGCCTTCAGATTCCTTCCTCATCTGGGTTTGAATCTGAAGTGGATAATATTTTATACTCAGATTCCCGTAATGAGAAGATTTCTTTTGGGGGCACTATTGCCAAAGTAAAGGGCTTTAAATGGGATGGTTAAGAGATTTCATATTACCAGAAAACATACTGTGATCTTTTGAACATGGATGCTTAAAGACCTGTTGCTTTTCCCCCAGTACTGGGGTCACTGGAAGATGCCTTTTTGGCTGACCTGTTGCCTTTCCCCCAGTACTGGGGTCACTGGAAGATGCCTTTTTGGCTGCTGCTTTGACCCCTGATTCCAAAAAAGCCCAACAAATTTTCGAGTATGTGATTCTTGTAAGTTTATTTGCAAAAACCCAACCATTGATCCTTTTGTCATTTCTCTGGATTATCTCAAAGCAGCTAGAGCTCGTCCTTCCTCTAATCTCATTCCTGATAAGAACAAAAGAGCCTTAGACAGGCTTGGCAAAAAATTATATGTGTTTGCCACTATTAACTGTCAAACCCACTTAACTAGATTCCTGTGCTGAGCAACATGGGCAAGTTATTGCAAGTGTTCTAATTCTGATGTAAAGTCTTCTTTTAATAAACTGTCTTTCGGCTTTTCCCGGTTAGGGGTCGCCACAGTGGAAATCCGGTCTGCTAATGATTGGCAGTAGAGTTTTACGTTCATAGATTAGTACTAAGCTAACTGCCTTTGCGACCCATTTTAAGCCTAGCCAATTATCCCTTGTAGAGACAAACCCTGCACCTTGTGTTTGTAAGGCAAACACCTTAACCATTAGGCCACCCTCCCAACGTGCTGGCTTGCCGGGCCTAACGCACAACCTTCAACGAAGGAATAACCATTCACGCATGTCAGCACACAGAAAATGCTCTGAGAATCGAACGTGCAACGTCTAACTGTGAGGCGACAATGCTACCACAGCACCACCATCGCAGTTGGTCTTTTTTTTAATACACATGCTTAATTCTGTCTGTTGGGTAGTTGACTCTCTTAAATGTGGCAATAATGCTGTGGATGCTGCATCTTCAGCAGCTGCAGTTAGCACTATTGCAAGACGACCTGCCTGGTTAAGATTCCATACCATTCCAGAAAATGTTAAATGCTACTGCCCCCCCCCCCCCCAAAAAAAAAAAAAACAAACAAACAAACAAAAAAAATAAACTGGAAACATAGGCAGGGAGTTAAACATATATTTTTAATCTCCATTTCTTAACTTTCAAAATAACTATTCAACTATACCAGAACCTTTAAGCCTTCCAAATAAGGACAGCAAAAATCTGGAAAGTAAAGTTTAAAAGAAAACTGCAAGGAGACTCCAAAAGAAAGCCTTATGGATCATAGGAATCCAGTGCTGAAAGAGAAAACTTACTACCCTTGCCAAATATTCTCTGCTCCTCCTATTTTGGACCTATTCAGAAAATTACAGTGAGAATTTTTCTCTCCCCTTCCTGAATGGCAGTCTTTGGGTACCAGATATGATGGAAAATGGTTACATACTCCAGCGGGTATGTTTTCCCCACTCAGTCAAGAATTCCCTGAATTCTTAAAAAAAAAAAAAAAAAAAAAAATCTTCACCTGATTACTTCAATTACTACAGACATACATCTTCAGGGGGCAAAATGGCAGTGCCTGTAGATCAGTGGGGAAAAGGGTTTTACTGAAAACTTTTTCTGGTACCCAGGAAAGAGCTTCTGGAGAAACAATTCTGTCCAGATAAAACACCTTGGTTCACATTCCAAAATTTAGAATGTTGACACGTAACCCCCCCCCAAGCCTTTTTGGTCAGTGTAGTTGTAAAAGATTCTTATCTTTGTATTCCCAGTCGCATAAATCACATGTCTCCAACATTTTGCTTTGGAATTACGTCATCTGTTTACAACATTTCTCCTATCTGGGTGATTACCTGATTTCAGCTCCAAATAGTCAGGAAGCCTCAACATCATTAGTACTTGCTATGAACCTTCTCCTCCTGAGATTCATCCTGATCCTAAAAGTCATCCCTACATCCGTCCCACAGTGACTGTGATATTTCTTTTGTATACCTGATAGTTGCATTTCTTTCAGACAAGTTGAACCCACTTATCTTTACCTTTTCAGTCTTTCTCAACAGACTGTCTACTGAAAGAATTTCGAAGGGCTCTGTTTCATGGTTTCATCAATCCTGCTGACTCCTAGTCTCAAAATTGACTAAAAAAATATCCAGTGGTTCCTGAAATAAGCATGGAGTCAACACACTCTTTCATTTGCAAAAGGCATGATTTGGTTGCTCAACAAAGCTGACTTCACTTGGTGGGTTGTTTCCCAAGGTCTCAAGCTAAATGGAATTTGGCAACCATAATACGGATGCAAACAAATCAGACTGAAAGAGGTGATGATCTTATCAGGGACCAGAAAGCTCTAAACCACCTGTGAACTCCAGGCATGCTACTGTTGGTGACAGACTGCACTACTGTGATGCAGTACATAAATGCTGGAAGGCTGCAAGATCTTTTGCCATTGACAGATTCCCTGGGACTTATCCATGCAGTACCACTTATTCCTTCAGAGCAGAATGTGTTGACAGACTCCCTGAGCAGATCAAGAACAGACCCCCACAAGTGCATGCTACACTGGGAGGTCTTCCTGCAAATAGTCCACCAGTGGGGAATTCCTCAGATCTGTTTGTGTCCAGACTCCATAGACAACTAAATGGTTCAGCTCCAGAACAACTTGCAGAGAGGTGTAGAAGACTGATTTATTCTCATCTGCTTGGATAGGGATGCTTTTTTAATATACCTACCTCCCATTTCCAATGTTCTTCAAAAGCTAAAAGAACTACCAGAGATGCTATTAGTGACCTCCTTTTGGCCCAGACAGCATTTGATTTTTTTTTTCTCCTTATGCAGCTGGCTTAGGACAGTCGCTAGAA